>NW_027447604.1:0-28336 GCF_038048845.1 Mixophyes fleayi | reverse complement strand
TGAATCGAATCATGAATTGAATCATGAATCAAGAATTCAATCATGAATCATGAATCATGAATTGAATCATGAATCATGAATTAAATTATGAATCATGAATCGAATCATGAATCTTGAATCGAATCATGAATCATGAATCGAATCATGAATTGAATCATGAATCATGAATTGAATCATGAATCATGAATCATGAATTAAATCATGAATCATGAATCGAATCATGAATCATGAATTAAATCATGAATCATGAATTAAATCATGAATTGAACCATGAATCATAAATCATGAAATGAATCATGAATTTAATCATGAAATGAATTATGAATCATTAATTGAATCATGAATCATGAATCCTGAATCTTAATTTGAATCATAAATCATGAATCAAATCATGAATCAAGAACTTAATCATAAATTGAATCATGAATCATGAATCGAATCATGAATCATGAAATGAATCATAAATCATGAATTGAATCATACATCATTAATCATGAATTGAATCATGAATCATGAACTAAATCATGAATTGAATCATGAATCATGAATCATGAAACAAATCATGAATCAAATCATGAATCAAGAATCATGAATCATGAATTTAATCATGAATCATGAATCAAGAATTGAATCATGAATCATGAATCGAATCATGAATCATGAATTGAATCATGAATCAAATCATGAATCATGAATCATGAATCATGAATTGAATCATGAATCATGAGTCATGAATTATGAATTGAATCATGATTCATGAAACGAATCATGAATAATGAATTGAATCATGAATTGAATCATGTTTTATGAATCGAATCATGAATCATGAATCGAATCATGAATCATGAATTGAATCATGAATCATGAATCATGAATGGAATCATGAATCATGAATTGAATCATGAATCATGTATTGAATCATGAATTGAATAATGAATCATGAAATGAATCATGAATCATGAATTGAATCATGAATCATGAATCATGAATTGATTCATGAATCATGAAATAAATCATGAATTGAATCATGAATCATGAATTGAATCATGAATCATAAACTGAATCATATATTTGAATCATGAATCATGAATCATGAAATGAATCATGAATCATGAATTGAATCATGAATCATAAACTGAATCATATATTTGAATCATGAATCATGAATCATGAAATGAATCATGAATCATGAATTGAATCATGAATCATGAAATGAATCATGAATCATGAATTGAATCATGAATCATGAAATGAATCATGACTCATGAATTGAATCATGAATCGAATCATAAATCATGAATCGAATCATGAATCATGAATTGAATCATGAATCATGAATTGAATCATTAATCATGAATTTTGAATCTAATCATGAATCATGAATCATGAATTGAATCATGAATCATGAATCATGAATCATAAATCATGAATCATGAATCGAATCATGAATCATGAATCATGAATTGAATCATAAATCATGAATCAAATCATGAATCAGGAATTAAATCATGAATCATGAATCATGAATCATGAATCATGAATCGAATCATGAATCATGAATCATGAATTGAATCATAAATCATGAATCAAATCATGAATCAGGAATTAAATCATGAATCATGAATCATGAATCATGAATCATGAATCGAATCATGAATCATGAACTTAATCATATATTTGAATCATGAATCAAGAATCATGAAATGAATCATGAATCATGAATTGAATCATGAATCGAATCATAAATCATGAATCGAATCATGAATCATGAATTGAATCATGAATCAAGACTTGATGATGCATGAAATGAATCATGAATTGAATCATGAATCATGAATCGAATCATGAATCGAATCATGAATCATGAATCAAATCATGAATCATGAATCATGAATTGAATTATGAATCATGAATTGAATCATGAATTGAATCATGAATTGTGAATCATGAAATGAATCATGAATCTAATTATGAAATCAATCATGAATTAAATCAGAAATCATGAATCATGAATCTAATCATGAAATGAATCATGAATTGAATCATGAATCATGAATTGAATCATGAATCATGAATTGAATCATGAATCATGAATCATGAATTGAATCATGAATCATGAATCATGAATGGAATCATGAATCATGAATCGAATCATGAATCATGAATCGAATCATGAATCATGAATTGAATCATGAATTGAATAATGAATCATGAAATGAATCATGAATCATGAATTGAATCATGAATCATGAATCATGAATTGAATCATGAATCATGAAATAAATCATGAATTGAATCATGAATCATGAATTGAATCATGAATTGAATCATGAATTAAATCATGAATCGAATCATGAATTGAATCATGAATCAAGAATTGAATCATGAATCATGAATCATGAATTGAATCATGAATCATGAATTAAATTATGAATCATGAATCGAATCATGAATCTTGAATCGAATCATGAATCATGAATCGAATCATGAATTGAATCATGAATCATGAATTGAATCATGAATCATGAATCATGAATTAAATCATGAATCATGAATCGAATCATGAATCATGAATTAAATCATGAATCATGAATTAAATCATGAATTGAACCATGAATCATAAATCATGAAATGAATCATGAATTTAATCATGAAATGAATTATGAATCATTAATTGAATCATGAATCATGAATCCTGAATCTTAATTTGAATCATAAATCATGAATCAAATCATGAATCAAGAACTTAATCATAAATTGAATCATGAATCATGAATCGAATCATGAATCATGAATTGAATCATGAATCATGAATTGAATCATTAAATGAATCATGAATTGAATAATGAATCATGAATCGAATCATGAATCATGAATCATGAATCGAATCATGAATCATGAATTGAATCATGAATCATGAATTGAATCATGAATTGAATCATGAATCATGAATCATGAATCATGAATCAAATCATGAATCATGAATCATGAATTGAATCATGAATCATGAATTGAATCATGAATCATGAATTGAATCATGAATTGAATCATGAATCATGAATCAAATCATGAATTGAATCATGAATCATGAATCATGAAATGAATCATAAATCATGAATTGAATCATACATCATTAATCATGAATTGAATCATGAATCATGAACTAAATCATGAATTGAATCATGAATCATGAATCATGAAACAAATCATGAATCAAATCATGAATCAAGAATCATGAATCATGAATTTAATCATGAATCATGAATCAAGAATTGAATCATGAATCATGAATCGAATCATGAATCATGAATTGAATCATGAATCAAATCATGAATCATGAATCATGAATCATGAATTGAATCATGAATCATGAGTCATGAATTATGAATTGAATCATGATTCATGAAACGAATCATGAATAATGAATTGAATCATGAATTGAATCATGTTTTATGAATCGAATCATGAATCATGAATCGAATCATGAATCATGAATTGAATCATGAATCATGAATCATGAATGGAATCATGAATCATGAATTGAATCATGAATCATGTATTGAATCATGAATTGAATAATGAATCATGAAATGAATCATGAATCATGAATTGAATCATGAATCATGAATCATGAATTGATTCATGAATCATGAAATAAATCATGAATTGAATCATGAATCATGAATTGAATCATGAATTGAATCATGAATTAAATCATGAATCGAATCATGAATTGAATCATGAATCATGAATTGAATCATGAATCATGAATCATGAATTGAATCATGAATAATGAATTAAATCATGAATCATGAATCGAATCATGAATCTTGAATCGAATCATGAATCATGAATCGAATCATGAATTGAATCATGAATCATGAATTGAATCATGAATCATGAATCATGAATTAAATCATGAATCATGAATCGAATCATGAATCATGAATCGAATCATGAATCATGAATTGAATCATGAATTGAACCATGAATCATGAATCATGAAATGAATCATGAATTGAATCATGAATTGAACCATGAATCATGAATCATGAAATGAATCATGAAGTTAATCATGAAATGAATTATGAATCATTAATTGAATCATGAATCAAGAATCCTGAATCTTAATTTGAATCATAAATCATGAATCATGAATTGAATAATGAATCATGAACTTAATCATAAATTGAATCATGAATCATGAATCATGAAATGAATCATGAATCATGAATTGAATCATGAATCATGAATCGAATCATGAATCATGAATCAAATCATGAATCATGAATTGAATCATGAATCATGAATTGAATCATTAAATGAATCATGAATTGAATCATGAATCATGATTCAAATCATGAATCATGAATTGAATCATGAATTGAATCATGATTTATGAATCGAATCATGCATCGAATCATGAATCATGAATTATGAATCATGAATTATGAATTGAATCATGAATCGTGAATCATGAATCATGAATCATGAATTGAATCATGAATTGAATCATGATTTATAAATCGAATCATGAATTGAATCATGAATCATGAATTTTGAATCTAATCATGAATCATGAATCATGAATTGAATCATGAATCATGAATCATGAATCATAAATCATGAATCATGAATCGAATCATGAATCAGGAATTAAATCATGAATCATGAATCATGAATCATGAATCATGAATTGAATCATGAATCATAAACTGAATCATATATTTGAATCATAAATCATGAATCATGAAATGAATCATGAATCATGAATTGAATCATGAATAATAAACTGAATCATATATTTGAATCATGAATCATGAATCATGAAATGAATCATGAATCATGAATTGAATCATGAATCATGAAATGAATCATGAATCATGAATTGAATCATGAATCATGAATTGAATCATGAATCGAATCATAAATCATGAATCGAATCATGAATCATGAATTGAATCATGAATCATGAATTGAATCATTAATCATGAATTTTGAATCTAATCATGAATCATGAATCATGAATTGAATCATGAATCATGAATCATGAATCATAAATCATGAATCATGAATCGAATCATGAATCATGAATCATGAATCATGAATTGAATCATAAATCATGAATCAAATCATGAATCAGGAATTAAATCATGAATCATGAATCATGAATCATGAATCATGAATCGAATCATGAATCATGAATCATGAATCATGAATTGAATCATAAATCATGAATCAAATAATGAATCATGAATTTTGAATCTAATCATGAATCATGAATTGAATCATGAATCATGAATCATGAATCATAAATCATGAATCATGAATCGAATCATGAATCATGAATCATGAATTAAATCATAAATCATGAATCAAATCATGAATCAGGAATTAAATCATGAATCATGAATCATGAATCATGAATCATGAATTGAATCATGAATCATAAACTGAATCATATATTTGAATCATGAATCATGAATCATGAAATGAATCATGAATCATGAATTGAATCATGAATCATAAACTGAATCATATATTTGAATCATGAATCATGAATCATGAAATGAATCATGAATCATGAATTGAATCATGAATCATGAAATGAATCATGAATCATGAATCATGAAATGAATCATGAATCATGAATTGAATCATGAATCGAATCATAAATCATGAATCGAATCATGAATCATGAATTGAATCATGAATCATGAATTGAATCATTAATCATGAATTTTGAATCTAATCATGAATCATGAATCATGAATTGAATCATGAATCATTAATCATGAATCATAAATCATGAATCATGAATCGAATCATGAATCATGAATCATGAATTGAATCATAAATCATGAATCAAATCATGAATCAGGAATTAAATCATGAATCATGAATCATGAATCATGAATCATGAATCGAATCATGAATCATGAATCATGAATCATGAATTGAATCATAAATCATGAATCAAATCATGAATCAGGAATTAAATCATGAATCATGAATCATGAATCATGAATCATGAATCGAATCATGAATCATGAACTTAATCATATATTTGAATCATTAATCAAGAATCATGAAATGAATCATGAATCATGAATTGAATCATGAATCGAATCATAAATCATGAATCGAATCATGAATCATGAATTGAATCATGAATCAAGACTTGATGATGCATGAAATGAATCATGAATTGAATCATGAATCATGAATCGAATCATGAATCGAATCATGAATCATGAATTGAATCATGAATAATGAATCATGAATCATGAATCATGAATCAAATCATGAATCATGAATCATGAATTGAATTATGAATCATGAATTGAATCATGAATTGAATCATGAATTGTGAATCATGAAATGAATTATGAATCTAATTATGAAATGAATCATGAATTAAATCAGGAATCATGAATCATGAATCTAATCATGAAATGAATCATGAATTGAATCATGAATCATGAATCATGAATTGAATCATGAATCATGAATTGAATCATGAATCATGAATCATGATTTGAATCATGAATCATGAAATGAATCATGAATTTAATCATGAAATGAATTATGAATCATTAATTGAATCATGAATCATGAATCCTGAATCTTAATTTGAATCATAAATCATGAATCAAATCATGAATCAAGAACTTAATCATAAATTGAATCATGAATCATGAATCGAATCATGAATCATGAATTGAATCATGAATCATGAATTGAATCATTAAATGAATCATGAATTGAATAATGAATCATGAATCGAATCATGAATCATGAATCATGAATCGAATCATGAATCATGAATTGACTCATGAATCATGAATTGAATCATGAATTGAATCATGAATCATGAATCATGAATCATGAATCAAATCATGAATCATGAATCATGAATTGAATCATGAATCATGAATTGAATCATGAATCATGAATTGAATCATGAATTGAATCATGAATCATGAATCAAATCATGAATTGAATCATGAATCATGAATCATGAAATGAATCATGAATTAAATCATGAAATGAATCATAAATCATGAATTGAATCATACATCATTAATCATGAATTGAATCATGAATCATGAACTAAATCATGAATTGAATCATGAATCATGAATCATGAAACAAATCATGAATCAAATCATGAATCAAGAATCATGAATCATGAATTTAATCATGAATCATGAATCAAGAATTGAATCATGAATCATGAATCGAATCATGAATCATGAATTGAATCATGAATCAAATCATGAATCATGAATCATGAATCATGAATTGAATCATGAATCATGAGTCATGAATTATGAATTGAATCATGATTCATGAAACGAATCATGAATAATGAATTGAATCATGAATTGAATCATGTTTTATGAATCGAATCATGAATCATGAATCGAATCATGAATCATGAATTGAATCATGAATCATGAATCATGAATGGAATCATGAATCATGAATTGAATCATGAATCATGTATTGAATCATGAATTGAATAATGAATCATGAAATGAATCATGAATCATGAATTGAATCATGAATCATGAATTATGAATTGATTCATGAATCATGAAATAAATCATGAATTGAATCATGAATCATGAATTGAATCATGAATTGAATCATGAATTAAATCATGAATCGAATCATGAATTGAATCATGAATCATGAATTGAATCATGAATCATGAATCATGAATTGAATCATGAATAATGAATTAAATCATGAATCATGAATCGAATCATGAATCTTGAATCGAATCATGAATCATGAATCGAATCATGAATTGAATCATGAATCATGAATTGAATCATGAATCATGAATCATGAATTAAATCATGAATCATGAATCGAATCATGAATCATGAATCGAATCATGAATCATGAATTGAATCATGAATTGAACCATTAATCATGAATCATGAAATGAATCATGAATTGAATCATGAATTGAACCATGAATCATGAATCATGAAATGAATCATGAAGTTAATCATGAAATGAATTATGAATCATTAATTGAATCATGAATCAAGAATCCTGAATCTTAATTTGAATCATAAATCATGAATCATGAATTGAATAATGAATCATGAACTTAATCATAAATTGAATCATGAATCATGAATCATGAAATGAATCATGAATCATGAATTGAATCATGAATCATGAATCGAATCATGAATCATGAATCAAATCATGAATCATGAATTGAATCATGAATCATGAATTGAATCATTAAATGAATCATGAATTGAATCATGAATCATGATTCAAATCATGAATCATGAATTGAATCATGAATTGAATCATGATTTATGAATCGAATCATGCATCGAATCATGAATCATGAATTATGAATCATGAATTATGAATTGAATCATGAATCGTGAATCATGAATCATGAATCATGAATTGAATCATGAATTGAATCATGATTTATAAATCGAATCATGAATTGAATCATGAATCATGAATTTTGAATCTAATCATGAATCATGAATCATGAATTGAATCATGAATCATGAATCATGAATCATAAATCATGAATCATGAATCGAATCATGAATCAGGAATTAAATCATGAATCATGAATCATGAATCATGAATTGAATCATGAATCATAAACTGAATCATATATTTGAATCATAAATCATGAATCATGAAATGAATCATGAATCATGAATTGAATCATGAATAATAAACTGAATCATATATTCGAATCATGAATCATGAATCATGAAATGAATCATGAATCATGAATTGAATCATGAATCATGAAATGAATCATGAATCATGAATTGAATCATGAATCGAATCATAAATCATGAATCGAATCATGAATCATGAATTGAATCATGAATCATGAATTGAATCATTAATCATGAATTTTGAATCTAATCATGAATCATGAATCATGAATTGAATCATGAATCATGAATCATGAATCATAAATCATGAATCATGAATCGAATCATGAATCATGAATCATGAATCATGAATTGAATCATAAATCATGAATCAAATCATGAATCAGGAATTAAATCATGAATCATGAATCATGAATCATGAATCATGAATCGAATCATGAATCATGAATCATGAATCATGAATTGAATCATAAATCATGAATCAAATAATGAATCATGAATTTTGAATCTAATCATGAATCATGAATTGAATCATGAATCATGAATCATGAATCATAAATCATGAATCATGAATCGAATCATGAATCATGAATCATGAATTAAATCATAAATCATGAATCAAATCATGAATCAGGAATTAAATCATGAATCATGAATCATGAATCATGAATCATGAATTGAATCATGAATCATAAACTGAATCATATATTTCAATCATGAATCATGAATCATGAAATGAATCATGAATCATGAATTGAATCATGAATCATAAACTGAATCATATATTTGAATCATGAATCATGAATCATGAAATGAATCATGAATCATGAATTGAATCATGAATCATGAAATGAATCATGAATCATGAATTGAATCATGAATCATGAAATGAATCATGAATCATGAATTGAATCATGAATCGAATCATAAATCATGAATCGAATCATGAATCATGAATTGAATCATGAATCATGAATTGAATTATTAATCATGAATTTTGAATCTAATCATGAATCATGAATCATGAATTGAATCATGAATCATTAATCATGAATCATAAATCATGAATCATGAATCGAATCATGAATCATGAATCATGAATTGAATCATAAATCATGAATCAAATCATGAATCAGGAATTAAATCATGAATCATGAATCATGAATCATGAATCATGAATCGAATCATGAATCATGAATCATGAATCATGAATTGAATCATAAATCATGAATCAAATCATGAATCAGGAATTAAATCATGAATCATGAATCATGAATCATCAATCATGAATCGAATCATGAATCATGAACTTAATCATATATTTGAATCATGAATCAAGAATCATGAAATGAATCATGAATCATGAATTGAATCATGAATCGAATCATAAATCATGAATCGAATCATGAATCATGAATTGAATCATGAATCAAGACTTGATGATGCATGAAATGAATCATGAATTGAATCATGAATCATGAATCGAATCATGAATCGAATCATGAATCATGAATTGAATCATGAATAATGAATCATGAATCATGAATCATGAATCAAATCATGAATCATGAATCATGAATTGAATTATGAATCATGAATTGAATCATGAATTGAATCATGAATTGTGAATCATGAAATGAATCATGAATCTAATTATGAAATGAATCATGAATTAAATCAGGAATCATGAATCATGAATCTAATCATGAAATGAATCATGAATTGAATCATGAATCATGAATTATGAATTGAATCATGAATCATGAATTGAATCATGAATCATGAATCATGATTTGAATCATGAATCATGAATCATGAATTATGAATTGAATCATGAATCATGAAACGAATCATGAATCATGAATTATGAATTGAATCATGATTTATGAATCGAATCATGAATCATGAATCGAATCATGAATCATGAATCGAATCATGAATCATGAATTGAATCATGAATCATGAATCATGAATGGAATCATGAATCATGAATCGAATCATGAATCATGAATCGAATCATGAATCATGAATTGAATCATGAATTGAATAATGAATCATAAAATGAATCATGAATCATGAATTGAATCATGAATCATGAATCATGAATTGAATCATGAATCATGAAATAAATCATGAATTGAATCATGAATCATGAATTGAATCATGAATTGAATCGAGAATTAAATCATGAATCGAATCATGAATTGAATCATGAATCATGAATTCAATCATGAATCATGAATCATGAATTGAATCATGAATCATGAATTAAATTATGAATCATGAATCGAATCATGAATCTTGAATCGAATCATCAATCATGAATCGAATCATGAATTGAATCATGAATCATGAATTGAATCATGAATCATGAATCATGAATTAAATCATGAATCATGAATCGAATCATGAATCATGAATTAAATCATGAATCATGAATTAAATCATGAATTGAACCATGAATCATAAATCATGAAATGAATCATGAATTTAATCATGAAATGAATTATGAATCATTAATTGAATCATGAATCATGAATCCTGAATCTTAATTTGAATCATAAATCATGAATCGAATCATGAATCATGAACTTAATCATAAATTGAATCATGAATCATGAATCGAATCATGAATCATGAATTGAATCATGAATCATGAATTGAATCATTAAATGAATCATGAATTGAATCATGAATCATGAATCGAATCATGAATCATGAATCATGAATCGAATCATGAATCATGAATCATGAATTGAATCATGAATCATGAATTGAATCATGAATTGAATCATGAATCATGAATCGAATCATGAATTGAATCATGAATCATGAATCATGAAATGAATCTTGAATTAAATCATGAAATGAATCAAAAATCATGAATTGAATCATACATCATTAATCATGAATCAAATCATGAATCAAGAATCATGAATTGAATCATGAATCATGAATCATGAATGGAATCATGAATCATGAATCGAATCATGAATCATGAATTGAATCATGAATCATGAATTGAATCATGAATCAAATCATGAATCAAGAATCATGAATCATGAATTCAATCATGAATCATGAATCATGAATGGAATCATGAATCATGAATCGAATCATGAATCATGAATTGAATCATGAAATGAATAATGAATCATGAAATAAATCATTAATCATGAATTGAATCATGATTAATGAATCGAATCATGAATCATAAATCGAATCATGAATCATAATTTGAATCATGAATCATGAATTGAATCATTAATCATGAATCATGAATTGAATCATGAATCATAATTCATGAATCATGAATTGAATCATGAATTGTATCATGAAATGAATCATGAATCATGAGTTGAATCATACATCATTAATCATGAATTGAATCATGAATTATGAACTAAATCATGAATTGAATCATGAATCATGAATCATGAAACGAATCATAAATCATGAATCAAATCATTAATCAAGAATCATGAATCATGAATTGAATCATGAATAATGAATCATGAAATGAATCATAAATCATGAATCAAATCATGAATCAAGAATCATGAATCATGAATTGAATCATGAATAATGAATCATGAATGGAATCATGAATCATGAATCGAATCATGAATCATGAATTGAATCATGAAATGAATAATGAATCATGAAATGAATCATGAATCATGAATTGAATCATGATTAATGAATCGAATCATGAATCATAAATCGAATCATGAATCATAATTTGAATCATGAATCATGAATTGAATCATGAATCATGAATCATGAATTGAATCATGAATCATGAATTGAATCATGAATCGTGAATCATGACATAAATCATGAATTAAATCATGAAATGAATCATGAATCATGATTTGAATCATAAATCATTAATCATGACTTGAATCATAAATCATGAACTAAATCATGAATCAAGAATCATGAATCATGAATCAAATCATGAATCATGAATCATGAATTAAATCATGAATCATGAATCATGAATTAAATCATGAATCATGAATCATGAATGGAATCATGAATCATGAATCGAATCATGAATCATGAATTGAATCATGAAATGAATAATGAATCATGAAATAAATCATTAATCATGAATTGAATCATGATTAATGAATCGAATCATGAATCATAAATCGAATCATGAATCATAATTTGAATCATGAATCATGAATTGAATCATTAATCATGAATCATGAATTGAATCATGAATCATAATTCATGAATCATGAATTGAATCATGAATTGTATCATGAAATGAATCATGAATCATGAGTTGAATCATACATCATTAATCATGAATTGAATCATGAATTATGAACTAAATCATGAATTGAATCATGAATCATGAATCATGAAACGAATCATAAATCATGAATCAAATCATTAATCAAGAATCATGAATCATGAATTGAATCATGAATAATGAATCATGAAATGAATCATAAATCATGAATCAAATCATGAATCAAGAATCATGAATCATGAATTGAATCATGAATAATGAATCATGAATGGAATCATGAATCATAATTCGAATCATGAATCATGAATTGAATCATGAAATGAATAATGAATCATGAAATGAATCATGAATCATGAATTGAATCATGATTAATGAATCGAATCATGAATCATAAATCGAATCATGAATCATAATTTGAATCATGAATCATGAATTGAATCATGAATCATGAATCATGAATTGAATCATGAATCATGAATTGAATCATGAATCGTGAATCATGACATAAATCATGAATTAAATCATGAAATGAATCATGAATCATGATTTGAATCATAAATCATTAATCATGACTTGAATCATAAATCATGAACTAAATCATGAATCAAGAATCATGAATCATGAATCAAATCATGAATCATGAATCATGAATTAAATCATGAATCATGAATCATGAATTAAATCATGAATCATGAATTGAATCATGAATCATGAATTATGAATTGAATCATGAATCATGAAACGAATCATGAATCATGAATTGAATCATGAATTGAATCAGGATTTATGAATCGAATCATGACTCATGAATCGAATCATGAATCATGAATCATGAATTGAATCATGAATCAAGAATCATGAATGGAATCATGAATCATGAATGGAATCATGAATCATGAATCGAATCATGAATCATGAATTGAATCATGAATTAAATCATGAATCAAGAATCATGAATGGAATCATGAATCATGAATGGAATCATGAATCATGAATCGAATCATGAATCATGAATTGAATCATGAATTGAATAATAAATCATGAAATGAATCATGAATCATGAATTGAATCATGAATCGAATCATGAATCATGAATCAAATCATGAATCATGAATCGAATCATGAATCGAATCATGAATCATGAATTGAATCATGAATTGAATAATTAATCATGAAATGAATCATGAATCATGAATTGAATCATGAATCGAATCAAGAATCATGAATTTAATCATGAATCATGAATTGAATCATGAATCATGAATCATGAATTGAATCATGAATCATGAATCATGAATCATAAATCATGAATCATGAATCGAATCATGAATCATGAATCATGAATCATGAATTGAATCATAAATCATGAATCAAAACATGAATCAGGAATTAAATCATGAATCATGAATCATGAATCATGAATTGAATCATGAATCATGAACTGAATCATATATTTGAATCATGAATCATGAATCATGAAATGAATCATGAATCATGAATTGAATCATGAATCAAGACTTGATGATGCATGAAATGAATCATGAATTGAATCATGAATCATGAATCGAATCATGAATCGAATCATGAATCATGAATTAAATCATGAATTATGAATCATGAATCATGAATCATCAATCAAATCATGAATCATGAATCATGAATTGAATTATGAATCATGAATTGAATAATGAATTGAATCATGAATTGTGAATCTTGAAATGAATCATGAATCTAATCATGAAATGAATCATGAATCATGAAATGAATCATGAATCATGAATTGAATCATAAATCATTAATCATGAATTGAATCATGAATCATGAACTAAATCATGAATCAAGAATCATGAATCATGAATCAAATCATGAATCATGAATTGAATCATGAATCATGAATCATGAATTGAATCATGAATCATGAGTCATGAATTGAGTCATGAATCATGAATCATGAATCGAATCATGAATCATGAATTGAATCATGAATCATGAATTGAATCATGAATTGAATAATGAATCATGAAATGAATCATGAATCATGAATTGATTCATGAATCATGAAATAAATCATGAATTGAATCATGAATTAAATCATGAATTGAATCATGATTCATGAAATGAATCATGAATAATGAATTGAATCATGAATTGAATCATGATTTATGAATCGAATCATGAATCATGAATCGAATCATGAATCATGAATCATGAATTGAGTCATGAATCATGAATCATGAATCGAATCATGAATCATGAATTGAATCATGAATCATGAATTGAATCATGAATTGAATAATGAATCATGAAATGAATCATGAATCATGAATTGATTCATGAATCATGAAATAAATCATGAATTGAATCATGAATTAAATCATGAATTGAATCATGAATCATGAAATGAATCATGAATCATGAATTGAATCATGAATCGAATCATAAATCATGAATCGAATCATGAATCATGAATTGAATCATGAATCATGAATTGAATCATTAATCATGAATTTTGAATCTAATCATGAATCATGAATCATGAATTGAATCATGAATCATTAATCATGAATCATAAATCATGAATCATGAATCGAATCATGAATCATGAATCATGAATTGAATCATAAATCATGAATCAAATCATGAATCAGGAATTAAATCATGAATCATGAATCATGAATCATGAATCATGAATCGAATCATGAATCATGAATCATGAATCATGAATTGAATCATAAATCATGAATCAAATCATGAATCAGGAATTAAATCATGAATCATGAATCATGAATCATCAATCATGAATCGAATCATGAATCATGAACTTAATCATATATTTGAATCATGAATCAAGAATCATGAAATGAATCATGAATCATGAATTGAATCATGAATCGAATCATAAATCATGAATCGAATCATGAATCATGAATTGAATCATGAATCAAGACTTGATGATGCATGAAATGAATCATGAATTGAATCATGAATCATGAATCGAATCATGAATCGAATCATGAATCATGAATTGAATCATGAATAATGAATCATGAATCATGAATCATGAATCAAATCATGAATCATGAATCATGAATTGAATTATGAATCATGAATTGAATCATGAATTGAATCATGAATTGTGAATCATGAAATGAATCATGAATCTAATTATGAAATGAATCATGAATTAAATCAGGAATCATGAATCATGAATCTAATCATGAAATGAATCATGAATTGAATCATGAATCATGAATCATGAATTGAATCATGAATCATGAATTGAATCATGAATCATGAATCATGATTTGAATCATGAATCATGAATCATGAATTATGAATTGAATCATGAATCATGAAACGAATCATGAATCATGAATTATGAATTGAATCATGATTTATGAATCGAATCATGAATCATGAATCGAATCATGAATCATGAATCGAATCATGAATCATGAATTGAATCATGAATCATGAATCATGAATGGAATCATGAATCATGAATCGAATCATGAATCATGAATCGAATCATGAATCATGAATTGAATCATGAATTGAATAATGAATCATAAAATGAATCATGAATCATGAATTGAATCATGAATCATGAATCATGAATTGAATCATGAATCATGAAATAAATCATGAATTGAATCATGAATCATGAATTGAATCATGAATTGAATCGAGAATTAAATCATGAATCGAATCATGAATTGAATCATGAATCATGAATTCAATCATGAATCATGAATCATGAATTGAATCATGAATCATGAATTAAATTATGAATCATGAATCGAATCATGAATCTTGAATCGAATCATCAATCATGAATCGAATCATGAATTGAATCATGAATCATGAATTGAATCATGAATCATGAATCATGAATTAAATCATGAATCATGAATCGAATCATGAATCATGAATTAAATCATGAATCATGAATTAAATCATGAATTGAACCATGAATCATAAATCATGAAATGAATCATGAATTTAATCATGAAATGAATTATGAATCATTAATTGAATCATGAATCATGAATCATGAATTGAATCATGAATCATGAATTAAATTATGAATCATGAATCGAATCATGAATCTTGAATCGAATCATCAATCATGAATCGAATCATGAATTGAATCATGAATCATGAATTGAATCATGAATCATGAATCATGAATTAAATCATGAATCATGAATCGAATCATGAATCATGAATTAAATCATGAATCATGAATTAAATCATGAATTGAACCATGAATCATAAATCATGAAATGAATCATGAATTTAATCATGAAATGAATTATGAATCATTAATTGAATCATGAATCATGAATCCTGAATCTTAATTTGAATCATAAATCATGAATCGAATCATGAATCATGAACTTAATCATAAATTGAATCATGAATCATGAATCGAATCATGAATCATGAATTGAATCATGAATCATGAATTGAATCATTAAATGAATCATGAATTGAATCATGAATCATGAATCGAATCATGAATCATGAATCATGAATCGAATCATGAATCATGAATCATGAATTGAATCATGAATCATGAATTGAATCATGAATTGAATCATGAATCATGAATCGAATCATGAATTGAATCATGAATCATGAATCATGAAATGAATCTTGAATTAAATCATGAAATGAATCAAAAATCATGAATTGAATCATACATCATTAATCATGAATCAAATCATGAATCAAGAATCATGAATTGAATCATGAATCATGAATCATGAATGGAATCATGAATCATGAATCGAATCATGAATCATGAATTGAA
Source organism: Mixophyes fleayi (assembly GCF_038048845.1). NCBI lineage: Eukaryota > Metazoa > Chordata > Amphibia > Anura > Limnodynastidae > Mixophyes > Mixophyes fleayi. The sequence goes on along the minus strand of NW_027447604.1, from coordinate 10,572 downwards.
TCATGAATCATGAATTGAATCATGAATCAAATCATGAATCAAGAATCATGAATCATGAATTCAATCATGAATCATGAATCATGAATGGAATCATGAATCATGAATCGAATCATGAATCATGAATTGAATCATGAAATGAATAATGAATCATGAAATAAATCATTAATCATGAATTGAATCATGATTAATGAATCGAATCATGAATCATAAATCGAATCATGAATCATAATTTGAATCATGAATCATGAATTGAATCATTAATCATGAATCATGAATTGAATCATGAATCATAATTCATGAATCATGAATTGAATCATGAATTGTATCATGAAATGAATCATGAATCATGAGTTGAATCATACATCATTAATCATGAATTGAATCATGAATTATGAACTAAATCATGAATTGAATCATGAATCATGAATCATGAAACGAATCATAAATCATGAATCAAATCATTAATCAAGAATCATGAATCATGAATTGAATCATGAATAATGAATCATGAAATGAATCATAAATCATGAATCAAATCATGAATCAAGAATCATGAATCATGAATTGAATCATGAATAATGAATCATGAATGGAATCATGAATCATGAATCGAATCATGAATCATGAATTGAATCATGAAATGAATAATGAATCATGAAATGAATCATGAATCATGAATTGAATCATGATTAATGAATCGAATCATGAATCATAAATCGAATCATGAATCATAATTTGAATCATGAATCATGAATTGAATCATGAATCATGAATCATGAATTGAATCATGAATCATGAATTGAATCATGAATCGTGAATCATGACATAAATCATGAATTAAATCATGAAATGAATCATGAATCATGATTTGAATCATAAATCATTAATCATGACTTGAATCATAAATCATGAACTAAATCATGAATCAAGAATCATGAATCATGAATCAAATCATGAATCATGAATCATGAATTAAATCATGAATCATGAATCATGAATTAAATCATGAATCATGAATCATGAATGGAATCATGAATCATGAATCGAATCATGAATCATGAATTGAATCATGAAATGAATAATGAATCATGAAATAAATCATTAATCATGAATTGAATCATGATTAATGAATCGAATCATGAATCATAAATCGAATCATGAATCATAATTTGAATCATGAATCATGAATTGAATCATTAATCATGAATCATGAATTGAATCATGAATCATAATTCATGAATCATGAATTGAATCATGAATTGTATCATGAAATGAATCATGAATCATGAGTTGAATCATACATCATTAATCATGAATTGAATCATGAATTATGAACTAAATCATGAATTGAATCATGAATCATGAATCATGAAACGAATCATAAATCATGAATCAAATCATTAATCAAGAATCATGAATCATGAATTGAATCATGAATAATGAATCATGAAATGAATCATAAATCATGAATCAAATCATGAATCAAGAATCATGAATCATGAATTGAATCATGAATAATGAATCATGAATGGAATCATGAATCATAATTCGAATCATGAATCATGAATTGAATCATGAAATGAATAATGAATCATGAAATGAATCATGAATCATGAATTGAATCATGATTAATGAATCGAATCATGAATCATAAATCGAATCATGAATCATAATTTGAATCATGAATCATGAATTGAATCATGAATCATGAATCATGAATTGAATCATGAATCATGAATTGAATCATGAATCGTGAATCATGACATAAATCATGAATTAAATCATGAAATGAATCATGAATCATGATTTGAATCATAAATCATTAATCATGACTTGAATCATAAATCATGAACTAAATCATGAATCAAGAATCATGAATCATGAATCAAATCATGAATCATGAATCATGAATTAAATCATGAATCATGAATCATGAATTAAATCATGAATCATGAATTGAATCATGAATCATGAATTATGAATTGAATCATGAATCATGAAACGAATCATGAATCATGAATTGAATCATGAATTGAATCAGGATTTATGAATCGAATCATGACTCATGAATCGAATCATGAATCATGAATCATGAATTGAATCATGAATCAAGAATCATGAATGGAATCATGAATCATGAATGGAATCATGAATCATGAATCGAATCATGAATCATGAATTGAATCATGAATTAAATCATGAATCAAGAATCATGAATGGAATCATGAATCATGAATGGAATCATGAATCATGAATCGAATCATGAATCATGAATTGAATCATGAATTGAATAATAAATCATGAAATGAATCATGAATCATGAATTGAATCATGAATCGAATCATGAATCATGAATCAAATCATGAATCATGAATCGAATCATGAATCGAATCATGAATCATGAATTGAATCATGAATTGAATAATTAATCATGAAATGAATCATGAATCATGAATTGAATCATGAATCGAATCAAGAATCATGAATTTAATCATGAATCATGAATTGAATCATGAATCATGAATCATGAATTGAATCATGAATCATGAATCATGAATCATAAATCATGAATCATGAATCGAATCATGAATCATGAATCATGAATCATGAATTGAATCATAAATCATGAATCAAAACATGAATCAGGAATTAAATCATGAATCATGAATCATGAATCATGAATTGAATCATGAATCATGAACTGAATCATATATTTGAATCATGAATCATGAATCATGAAATGAATCATGAATCATGAATTGAATCATGAATCAAGACTTGATGATGCATGAAATGAATCATGAATTGAATCATGAATCATGAATCGAATCATGAATCGAATCATGAATCATGAATTAAATCATGAATTATGAATCATGAATCATGAATCATCAATCAAATCATGAATCATGAATCATGAATTGAATTATGAATCATGAATTGAATAATGAATTGAATCATGAATTGTGAATCTTGAAATGAATCATGAATCTAATCATGAAATGAATCATGAATCATGAAATGAATCATGAATCATGAATTGAATCATAAATCATTAATCATGAATTGAATCATGAATCATGAACTAAATCATGAATCAAGAATCATGAATCATGAATCAAATCATGAATCATGAATTGAATCATGAATCATGAATCATGAATTGAATCATGAATCATGAGTCATGAATTGAGTCATGAATCATGAATCATGAATCGAATCATGAATCATGAATTGAATCATGAATCATGAATTGAATCATGAATTGAATAATGAATCATGAAATGAATCATGAATCATGAATTGATTCATGAATCATGAAATAAATCATGAATTGAATCATGAATTAAATCATGAATTGAATCATGATTCATGAAATGAATCATGAATAATGAATTGAATCATGAATTGAATCATGATTTATGAATCGAATCATGAATCATGAATCGAATCATGAATCATGAATCATGAATTGAGTCATGAATCATGAATCATGAATCGAATCATGAATCATGAATTGAATCATGAATCATGAATTGAATCATGAATTGAATAATGAATCATGAAATGAATCATGAATCATGAATTGATTCATGAATCATGAAATAAATCATGAATTGAATCATGAATTAAATCATGAATTGAATCATTGAATCATGAAATGAATCATGAATCATGAATTGAATCATGAATCGAATCATAAATCATGAATCGAATCATGAATCATGAATTGAATCATGAATCATGAATTGAATCATTAATCATGAATTTTGAATCTAATCATGAATCATGAATCATGAATTGAATCATGAATCATTAATCATGAATCATAAATCATGAATCATGAATCGAATCATGAATCATGAATCATGAATTGAATCATAAATCATGAATCAAATCATGAATCAGGAATTAAATCATGAATCATGAATCATGAATCATGAATCATGAATCGAATCATGAATCATGAATCATGAATCATGAATTGAATCATAAATCATGAATCAAATCATGAATCAGGAATTAAATCATGAATCATGAATCATGAATCATCAATCATGAATCGAATCATGAATCATGAACTTAATCATATATTTGAATCATGAATCAAGAATCATGAAATGAATCATGAATCATGAATTGAATCATGAATCGAATCATAAATCATGAATCGAATCATGAATCATGAATTGAATCATGAATCAAGACTTGATGATGCATGAAATGAATCATGAATTGAATCATGAATCATGAATCGAATCATGAATCGAATCATGAATCATGAATTGAATCATGAATAATGAATCATGAATCATGAATCATGAATCAAATCATGAATCATGAATCATGAATTGAATTATGAATCATGAATTGAATCATGAATTGAATCATGAATTGTGAATCATGAAATGAATCATGAATCTAATTATGAAATGAATCATGAATTAAATCAGGAATCATGAATCATGAATCTAATCATGAAATGAATCATGAATTGAATCATGAATCATGAATCATGAATTGAATCATGAATCATGAATTGAATCATGAATCATGAATCATGATTTGAATCATGAATCATGAATCATGAATTATGAATTGAATCATGAATCATGAAACGAATCATGAATCATGAATTATGAATTGAATCATGATTTATGAATCGAATCATGAATCATGAATCGAATCATGAATCATGAATCGAATCATGAATCATGAATTGAATCATGAATCATGAATCATGAATGGAATCATGAATCATGAATCGAATCATGAATCATGAATCGAATCATGAATCATGAATTGAATCATGAATTGAATAATGAATCATAAAATGAATCATGAATCATGAATTGAATCATGAATCATGAATCATGAATTGAATCATGAATCATGAAATAAATCATGAATTGAATCATGAATCATGAATTGAATCATGAATTGAATCGAGAATTAAATCATGAATCGAATCATGAATTGAATCATGAATCATGAATTCAATCATGAATCATGAATCATGAATTGAATCATGAATCATGAATTAAATTATGAATCATGAATCGAATCATGAATCTTGAATCGAATCATCAATCATGAATCGAATCATGAATTGAATCATGAATCATGAATTGAATCATGAATCATGAATCATGAATTAAATCATGAATCATGAATCGAATCATGAATCATGAATTAAATCATGAATCATGAATTAAATCATGAATTGAACCATGAATCATAAATCATGAAATGAATCATGAATTTAATCATGAAATGAATTATGAATCATTAATTGAATCATGAATCATGAATCCTGAATCTTAATTTGAATCATAAATCATGAATCGAATCATGAATCATGAACTTAATCATAAATTGAATCATGAATCATGAATCGAATCATGAATCATGAATTGAATCATGAATCATGAATTGAATCATTAAATGAATCATGAATTGAATCATGAATCATGAATCGAATCATGAATCATGAATCATGAATCGAATCATGAATCATGAATCATGAATTGAATCATGAATCATGAATTGAATCATGAATTGAATCATGAATCATGAATCGAATCATGAATTGAATCATGAATCATGAATCATGAAATGAATCTTGAATTAAATCATGAAATGAATCAAAAATCATGAATTGAATCATACATCATTAATCATGAATCAAATCATGAATCAAGAATCATGAATCATGAATTGAATCATGAATCATGAATCATGAATGGAATCATGAATCATGAATCGAATCATGAATCATGAATTGAATCATGAATCATGAATTGAATCATGAATCAAATCATGAATCAAGAATCATGAATCATGAATTCAATCATGAATCATGAATCATGAATGGAATCATGAATCATGAATCGAATCATGAATCATGAATTGAATCATGAAATGAATAATGAATCATGAAATAAATCATTAATCATGAATTGAATCATGATTAATGAATCGAATCATGAATCATAAATCGAATCATGAATCATAATTTGAATCATGAATCATGAATTGAATCATTAATCATGAATCATGAATTGAATCATGAATCATAATTCATGAATCATGAATTGAATCATGAATTGTATCATGAAATGAATCATGAATCATGAGTTGAATCATACATCATTAATCATGAATTGAATCATGAATTATGAACTAAATCATGAATTGAATCATGAATCATGAATCATGAAACGAATCATAAATCATGAATCAAATCATTAATCAAGAATCATGAATCATGAATTGAATCATGAATAATGAATCATGAAATGAATCATAAATCATGAATCAAATCATGAATCAAGAATCATGAATCATGAATTGAATCATGAATAATGAATCATGAATGGAATCATGAATCATGAATCGAATCATGAATCATGAATTGAATCATGAAATGAATAATGAATCATGAAATGAATCATGAATCATGAATTGAATCATGATTAATGAATCGAATCATGAATCATAAATCGAATCATGAATCATAATTTGAATCATGAATCATGAATTGAATCATGAATCATGAATCATGAATTGAATCATGAATCATGAATTGAATCATGAATCGTGAATCATGACATAAATCATGAATTAAATCATGAAATGAATCATGAATCATGATTTGAATCATAAATCATTAATCATGACTTGAATCATAAATCATGAACTAAATCATGAATCAAGAATCATGAATCATGAATCAAATCATGAATCATGAATCATGAATTAAATCATGAATCATGAATCATGAATTAAATCATGAATCATGAATCATGAATGGAATCATGAATCATGAATCGAATCATGAATCATGAATTGAATCATGAAATGAATAATGAATCATGAAATAAATCATTAATCATGAATTGAATCATGATTAATGAATCGAATCATGAATCATAAATCGAATCATGAATCATAATTTGAATCATGAATCATGAATTGAATCATTAATCATGAATCATGAATTGAATCATGAATCATAATTCATGAATCATGAATTGAATCATGAATTGTATCATGAAATGAATCATGAATCATGAGTTGAATCATACATCATTAATCATGAATTGAATCATGAATTATGAACTAAATCATGAATTGAATCATGAATCATGAATCATGAAACGAATCATAAATCATGAATCAAATCATTAATCAAGAATCATGAATCATGAATTGAATCATGAATAATGAATCATGAAATGAATCATAAATCATGAATCAAATCATGAATCAAGAATCATGAATCATGAATTGAATCATGAATAATGAATCATGAATGGAATCATGAATCATGAATCGAATCATGAATCATGAATTGAATCATGAAATGAATAATGAATCATGAAATGAATCATGAATCATGAATTGAATCATGATTAATGAATCGAATCATGAATCATAAATCGAATCATGAATCATAATTTGAATCATGAATCATGAATTGAATCATGAATCATGAATCATGAATTGAATCATGAATCATGAATTGAATCATGAATCGTGAATCATGACATAAATCATGAATTAAATCATGAAATGAATCATGAATCATGATTTGAATCATAAATCATTAATCATGACTTGAATCATAAATCATGAACTAAATCATGAATCAAGAATCATGAATCATGAATCAAATCATGAATCATGAATCATGAATTAAATCATGAATCATGAATCATGAATTAAATCATGAATCATGAATTGAATCATGAATCATGAATTATGAATTGAATCATGAATCATGAAACGAATCATGAATCATGAATTGAATCATGAATTGAATCAGGATTTATGAATCGAATCATGACTCATGAATCGAATCATGAATCATGAATCATGAATTGAATCATGAATCAAGAATCATGAATGGAATCATGAATCATGAATGGAATCATGAATCATGAATCGAATCATGAATCATGAATTGAATCATGAATTAAATCATGAATCAAGAATCATGAATGGAATCATGAATCATGAATGGAATCATGAATCATGAATCGAATCATGAATCATGAATTGAATCATGAATTGAATAATAAATCATGAAATGAATCATGAATCATGAATTGAATCATGAATCGAATCATGAATCATGAATCAAATCATGAATCATGAATCGAATCATGAATCGAATCATGAATCATGAATTGAATCATGAATTGAATAATTAATCATGAAATGAATCATGAATCATGAATTGAATCATGAATCGAATCAAGAATCATGAATTTAATCATGAATCATGAATTGAATCATGAATCATGAATCATGAATTGAATCATGAATCATGAATCATGAATCATAAATCATGAATCATGAATCGAATCATGAATCATGAATCATGAATCATGAATTGAATCATAAATCATGAATCAAAACATGAATCAGGAATTAAATCATGAATCATGAATCATGAATCATGAATTGAATCATGAATCATGAACTGAATCATATATTTGAATCATGAATCATGAATCATGAAATGAATCATGAATCATGAATTGAATCATGAATCAAGACTTGATGATGCATGAAATGAATCATGAATTGAATCATGAATCATGAATCGAATCATGAATCGAATCATGAATCATGAATTAAATCATGAATTATGAATCATGAATCATGAATCATCAATCAAATCATGAATCATGAATCATGAATTGAATTATGAATCATGAATTGAATAATGAATTGAATCATGAATTGTGAATCTTGAAATGAATCATGAATCTAATCATGAAATGAATCATGAATCATGAAATGAATCATGAATCATGAATTGAATCATAAATCATTAATCATGAATTGAATCATGAATCATGAACTAAATCATGAATCAAGAATCATGAATCATGAATCAAATCATGAATCATGAATTGAATCATGAATCATGAATCATGAATTGAATCATGAATCATGAGTCATGAATTATGAATTGAATCATGATTCATGAAATGAATCATGAATAATGAATTGAATCATGAATTGAATCATGATTTATGAATCGAATCATGAATCATGAATCGAATCATGAATCATGAATCATGAATTGAGTCATGAATCATGAATCATGAATCGAATCATGAATCATGAATTGAATCATGAATCATGAATTGAATCATGAATTGAATAATGAATCATGAAATGAATCATGAATCATGAATTGATTCATGAATCATGAAATAAATCATGAATTGAATCATGAATTAAATCATGAATCGAATCATGAATTGAATCATGAATTAAATCATGAATCGAATCATGAATTGAATCATGAATCATGAATTGAATCATGAATCATGAATCATGAATTGAATCATGAATCATGAATTAAATCATGAATCATGAATCGAATCATGAATCTTGAATCGAATCATGAATCATGAATCGAATCATGAATTGAATCATGAATCATGAATTGAATCATGAATCATGAATTAAATCATGAATCATGAATCGAATCATGAATCATGAATCGAATCATGAATCATGAATTGAATCATGAATTGAACCATGAATCATGAATCATGAATCGAATCATGAATTGAATCATGAATTGAACCATGAATCATGAATCATGAAATGAATCAAGAACTTAATCATGAAATGAATTATGAATCATTAATTGAATCATGAATCAAGAATCCTGAATCTTAATTTGAATCATAAATCATGAATCATGAATTGAATAATGAATCATGAACTTAATCATAAATTGAATCATGAATCATGAATCATGAAATGAATCATGAATCATGAATTGAATCATGAATCATGAATCAAATCATGAATCATGAATCGAATCATGATACATGAATTGAATCATGAATCATGAATTGAATCATTAAATGAATCATGAATTGAATCATGAATCATGAATCAAATCATGAATCATGAATTGAATCATGAATTGAATCATGATTTATGAATCGAATCATGAATCGAATCATGAATCATGAATTATGAATCATGAATTATGAATTGAATCATGAATCGTGAATCATGAATCATGAATCATGAATTGAATCATGAATTGAATCATGATTTATGAATTGAATCATAAATTGAATCATGAATCATGAATTTTGAATCTAATCATGAATCATGAATCATGAATTGAATCATGAATCATGAATCATGAATCATAAATCATGAATCATGAATCGAATCATGAATCATGAATCATGAATTGAATCATAAATCATGAATCAAATCATGAATCAGGAATTAAATCATGAATCATGAATCATGAATTGAATCATGAATCATAAACTGAATCATATATTTGAATCATGAATCATGAATCATGAATTGAATCATGAATCATAAACTAAATCATATATTTGAATCATGAATCATGAAATGAATCATGAATCATGAATTGAATCATGAATCGAATCATAAATCATGAATCGAATCATGAATCATGAATTGAATCATGAATCATGAATCGAATCATGAATCATGAATCGAATCATTAATCGAATCATGTATCATGAATTGAATTATGAATTATGAATCATA
>NW_027447603.1:0-28361 GCF_038048845.1 Mixophyes fleayi | reverse complement strand
TCATGATTTAAGATTCATGATTCATGATTCAATTCATGATTCATGATTCGTGATTCATGATTGAATTCATGATTCATATTCATGATTCATAATTCATGATTCAATTCATGATTCATGATTCAATTCATGATTCATGATTCAATTCATGATTCAATTCATGATTCATGATTCAGGAATCAATTCATGGTTCCTGATTCGATTCATGATTCATGATTCGATTCATGATTCATGAGTCATGATTCAAGTCTAGATTAATGATTCAATTTATGATTTATGATTCATGATTCATGATTCAGGAATCAATTCATGATTCATGATTCGATTCATGATTCATGATTCGATTCATGATTCATGAGTCATGATTCAAGTCTAGATTAATGATTCAATTTATGATTCATGATTCATGATTCAATTCATGATTCAATTCATGATTCATGATTCATGATTCATAATTTATGATTCAATTCATGATTCATGATTCATGATTCAATTCATGATTTATAATTCATGATTCATGATTCAATTCATGATTCATAATTCAAGATTCATGATTCATGATTCAATTCATGATTCATGATTCTTGATTCAATTCATGATTCATGATTCATGATTCATGATTCGATTAATGATTCATGATTCATGATTCAATTCATGATTCATAATTCATGATTCATGATTTAATTCATGATTCATGATCCATGATTCATGATTCAATTCATGATTCATGATTCATGATTCAATTCATGATTCATGATTCAATTCATGATTCATGATTCATGATTCATGATTCGATTCATGATTCATGATTCGATTCATAATTCTTGATTCATGATTCGATTCATGATTCATGATTCATGATTCATGATTCAATTCATGATTCATGATTCGATTCATGATTCATGATTCATGATTCAATTCATGATTCATGATTCATGATTCATGATTCGATTCATGATTCATGATTCATGATTCAATTCATGATTCATGATTCAATTCATGATTCATGAATCATGATTCGATTCATGATTTATGATTCAATTCATGATTTATGATTCATGATTCAATTTATGATTCATGATTCATGATTCATGATTCAATTCATGATTCAATTCATGATTCATGATTCAGGATTCATGATTCATGATTCAATTCATGATTCATAATTCATGATTCATGATTCAATTCATGATTCATGATTTGATTCCTGATTCTTGATTCATGATTTGATTCATGATTCTTGATTCATGATTCGATTCATGATTCTTGATTCATGATTCAATTCATGATTCATGATTCTTGATTCATAATTCAATTCATGATTCATAATTCATGATTCATGAATCAATTCATGATTCATATTCATGATTCATAATTAGATTCATAATTCATGAGTCATGATTTATGATTCATGATTCATGATTCATGATTCGATTCATGATTCATGATTCAATTCATGATTCATGATTCATGATTCAATTCATGATTCATGATTAATGATTCATGATTCAATTCATGATTCATGATTCATGATTCAATTCATGATTCATGATTCATGATTCAATTCATGATTCATGATTCATGATTCAATTCATGATTCATGATTCATGATTCAATTCATGATTCAATTCATGATTCATGATTCAATTTATGATTCATGATTCATGATTCATGATTCAATTCATGATTCATGATTCATGATTCAATTCATGATTCCTAAATCATGATTCATAATTCATGATTCATGATTCAATTCATGATTCAATTCATGATTCATGATTTAATTCATGATTCATGATTCAATTCATGATTCAATTCATGATTCGATTCATGATTCATGAATTATGATTCGATTCATGATTCATTAGTCATGATTCATTTCATGATTCATGATTCAATTCATGATTCATGAATCATGATTCGATTCATGATTCATGATTCAATTCATGATTTATGATTCATGATTCAATTTATGATTCATGATTCATGATTCATGATTCATGATTCAATACATGATTCATGATTTGATTCATGATTCTTGATTCATGATTTGATTCATGATTCTTGATACATGATTCAATTCATGATTCATGATTTGATTAATGATTCTTCATTCATGAATCGATTCATGATTCTTGATTCATGATTCAATTCATGATTCATGATTCTTTATTCATGATTCAATTCATGATTCATAATTCATGATTCATTAATCAATTCATGATTCATAATTCATGATTCATGATTTATGATTCATGATTTATGATTCATGATTCATGATTCATGATTCGATTCATGATTCATGATCTATGATTCAATTCATGATTCATGATTCATGATTCATGATTCAATTCATGATTCATGATTCATGATTCATGATTCAAATCATGATTCATGATTCAATTCATGATTTATGATTCATGATTCATGATTCAATTCATGATTCATGATTCATGATTCATGATTCAATTCATGATTCATGATTCAATTCATGATTCAATTCATGATTCATGATTCAATTTATGATTCATGATTCATGATTCATGAGTCAATTCATGATTCAATTTAAGATTCATGATTCATGATTCAATTCATGAATCAATTCATGATTCATGATTCATGATTCATTCATGATTCATAAATCACGATTCATAATTCATGATTTATGATTCAATTCATGATTCAATTCATGATTCATGATTTATGATTCGATTTATGATTCATGAGTCATGATTCAATTCTAGATTCATGATTCAATTCATGATTCATGATTCAATTCATGATTTATGATTCATGATTCAATTCATGATTCAATTCATGATTCATGATTCATGATTTATAATTCATGATTCAATTCATGATTCATGATTCAATTCATGATTCATGATTCAATTCATGATTCAATTCATGATTAATGATTCATGATTCAATTCATGATTCATGATTTAATTCATGATTTATGATTCATGATTCGATTCATGATTAATGATTCAATTTATGATTCATGATTCATGATTCATGAGTCAATTCATGATTCAATTCATGATTCATGATTCATGATTCATGATTCATGAATTATGATTCATGAATCAATTCATGATTCATAATTCATGATTCATGATTCAATTCATGATTCATAATTTGATTCATGATTCTTGATTCATGATTCGATTCATGATTCTTGATTCATGATTCAATTCATGATTCATGATTTGATTCATGATTCTTGATTCATGATTCGATTCATGATTCTTGATTCATGATTCAATTCATGATTCATGATTCTTGATTCAGGATTCAATTCATGATTCATAATTCATGATTCATGAATCAATTCATGATTTATAATTCATGATTCATGATTAGATTCATGATTCATGATCTATGATTTAATTCATGATTCATGATTCATGATTCATGATCATGATTCATGATTCATGATTCATGATTCAATTAATGATTCATGATTAATGATTTATGATTCAATTCATGATTCATGATTCAATTCATGATTCATGATTCATGATTCATGATTCATGATTCAAATCATGATTCATGATTCATGGTTCATGATTCAATTCATGATTCATGATTTATGATTCAATTCATGATTCAATTCATGATTTATGATTCATGATTCAATTTATGATCATGATTCATTTCATGATTCATGATTCATGATTCATGATTCAATTAGATTCATGATTCAATTCATGATTCATGATTCATGATTCATGATTCATGATTCATTCATGATTCATGATTCATGATTCATGATTCATGATTCATGATTTATTCATGATTCTTGATTCTTCATGATTCTATGATTCATGATTCATAATTCTTGATTCATGATTTAATTCATAATTCATGATTCTTGATTCATGATTCATAATTCATGATTCATGAAATTCATGATTCATGATTAGATTCATGATTCATGATTTATGATTCATAATTCATGATTCAATTCATGATTCATGATTCAATTCATGATTCATGATTCAATTCATGATTCATGATTCAATTCATGATTCAATTCATGATTAATGATTCAGGAATCAATTCATGATTCATGATTCGATTCATGATTCAATTCATGATTCATGATTCATGATTCGATTCATGATTCATGAGTCATGATTCAAGTCTAGATTAATGATTCAATTTATGATTCATGATTCATGATTCAATTCATGATTCAATTCATGATTCATGATTCATGATTCATAATTTATGATTCAATTCATGATTCATGATTCATGATTCAATTCATGAGTTATAATTCATGATTCATGATTCAATTCATGATTCATGATTCAAGATTCATGATTCATGATTCAATTCAATGATTCATGATTCTTGATAATATTCATGATTCATGATTCAATGATTCATGAATTCAATTCATGATTCATGATTCATGATTCATGATTCATGATTCATGATTCAATTTCATGATTCATGATTCAATGATTCATGATTCATGATTCATATTCATGATTCATGATTCATGATTTCATGATTCAATTCATGATTCATGATTCATGATTCATGATTCAATTGATTCATTTCATGATTCATATTCATGATTCAATTCATGATTCATGAATTCATGATTCATAATTCATGATTTATGATTCAATTCATGATTCAATTCATGATTCATGATTCATGATTCAATTCATGATTCATATTTCATGATTCATATTCAATTCATGATTCATATTCATGATTCATGATTCATGATTCAATTCATGATTCATGATTCATTCATGATTATTCATGATTCAATTCATGATTCAATGATTCTCGATTATGATTCGATTCATGATTCAATTCATGATTCATAAATCATGATTCATAGATTCATGATTTATGATTCAATTCATGATTCAATTCATGATTCATGATTCATGATTCAATTCATATCAATTCATGATTCATGATTCATGATTCAGATTATGATTCAATTCATGATTCATAATTCATGATTCATGATTAAATTCATGATTCATGATCCATAATTCATAATTCAATTCATGATTCATGATTCATGATTCATGATTCAAATTCATGATTCATGATTCATGATTCAATGTCATGATTCAATTCATGATTCATGATTCATGATTCAATTGATTCATGATTCGATTGATTCATGATTCATGATTCAATTCATGATTCATGATTTATGATTCATGATTCAATTCATGATTCATGATTCATGATTCATGATTCAATTCATGATTCATTGATTCAATTCATGATTCATGATTTCATGATTCATGATTAGATTCATGATTCATGATTCATGATTCAATTCATGATTCATGAATCATGATTCGATTCATGATTCATGATTCAATTCATGATTTATGATTCATGATTCAATTTATGATTCATGATTCATGATTCATGATTCAATTCATGATTCATAAATCATGATTCATAATTCATGATTTATGATTCAATTCACGATTCAATTCATGATTCATGAATCATGATTCGATTCATGATTCAATTTATGATTCGATTCATGATTCTGATTCATGATTTGATTCATGAGTCACGATTCAATTCTAGATTCATGATTCAATTCATGATTCATGATTCATGATTCAATTCATGATCCATGATTCATGATTCATGATTCAATTCATGATTCATGATTTGATTCATGATTCTTGATTCATGAGTCGATTCATGATTCTTGATTCATGATTCAATTCATGATTCATGATTTGATTCATGATTCATGATTCATGATTCAATTCATTATTCAATTCATGATTCATAATTCATGATACAATTCATGATTCATATTTCATGATTCATAATTCATGATTCATGATTCAATTCATGATTCATGATTCATGATTCATGATTCATGATTCATGATTTAATTCATGATTCATGATTCAATTCATGATTCGATTCATGATTCAATTCATGATTCGATTCATGATTCATGATTCATGATTCGATTCATGATTCATGAGTCATGATTCAATTCTAGATTCATGATTCAATTCATGATTCATGATTCAATTCATGATTCAATTCTAGATTCATGATTCAATTCATGATTCATGATTCAATTCATGATTCAATTCTAGATTCATGATTCAATTCATGATTCATGATTCAATTCATGATTCATGATTCATGATTCATGATTCATGATTTATAATTCATGATTTATAATTCATGATTCAATTCATGATTCATGATTCAATTCATGATTCATGATTCAATTCATGATTCAATTCTAGATTCATGATTCAATTCATGATTCATGATTCAATTCATGATTCATGATTCATGATTTATAATTCATGATTTATAATTCATGATTCAATTCATGATTCATGATTCAATTCATGATTCATGATTCATGATTCAATTCATGATTCAATTCATGATTCATGATTCATGATTTATAATTCATGATTCAATTCTTGATTCATGATTCAATTCATGATTCATGATTCAATTCATGATTCAATTCATGATTAATGATTCATGATTCAATTCATGATTCATGATTCAATTCATGATTTATGATTCATGATTTGATTCATGATTAATGATTCAATTTATGATTCATGATTCATGATTCATGAGTCAATTCATGATTCAATTTATGATTCATGATTCATGATTCATGATTCATGAATTATGATTCATGATTCAATTCATGATTCATAATTCATGATTCATGATTCAATTCATGATTCATGATTTGATTCATGATTCTTGATTCATGATTCGATTCATGATTCTTGATTCATGATTCAATTCATGATTCATGATTTGATTCATGATTCTTGATTCATGATTCGATTCATGATTCTTGATTCATGATTCAATTCATGATTCATGATTCTTGATTCAGGATTCAATTCATGATTCATAATTCATGATTCATGAATCAATTCATGATTTATAATTCATGATTCATGATTAGATTCATGATTCATGATTCATGATTTATGATTCATGATTTATGATTCATGATTCGATTCATGATTCATGATCTATGATTTAATTCATGATTCATGATTCATGATTCATTATTCAATTTATGATTCATGATTCATGATTCATGATTCAATTAATGATTCATGATTAATGATTCCTGATTCAATTCATGATTCGTGATTCAATTCATGATTCATGATTCATGATTCATGATTCAAATCATGATTCATGATTCATGGTTCATGATTCAATTCATGATTCATGATTCATGATTCAATTCATGATTCAATTCATGATTCATGATTCATGATTCAATTTATGATTCATGATTCATAATTCATGATTCAATTCATGATTCAATTTATGATTCATGATTCAATTCATGATTCATGATTCATGATTCATGATTCAATTCATGATTCATGATTCATGATTCTATTCATGATTCTTGATTCATGATTCAATTCATGATTCATGATTTGATTCATGATTCTTGATTCATGATTCGATTCATGATTCTTGATTCATGATTCAATTCATAATTCATGATTCTTGATTCATGATTCAATTCATGATTCATAATTCATGATTCATGAATCAATTCATGATTCATGATTCATGATTAGATTCATGATTCATGATTTATGATTCATAATTCATGATTCAATTCATGATTCATGATTCAATTCATGATTCATGATTCAATTCATGATTCAATTCATGATTCATGATTCAGGAATCAATTCATGATTCATGATTCGATTCATGATTCAATTCATGATTCATGATTCATGATTCGATTTATGATTCATGAGTCATGATTCAAGTCTAGATTAATGATTCAATTTATGATTCATGATTCATGATTCAATTCATGATTCAATTCATGATTCATGATTCATGATTCATAATTTATGATTCAATTCATGATTTATAATTCATGATTCATGATTCAATTCATGATTCATAATTCAAGATTCATGATTCATGATTTAATTCAAGATTCATGATTCTTGATTCAATTCATGATTCATGATTCATGATTCATGATTCATGATTCAATTCAAGATTCATGATTCTTGATTCAATTCATGATTCATGATTCATGATTCATGATTCGATTAATGATTCATGATTCATGATTTAATTCATGATTCATAATTCATGATTCATGATTTAATTCATGATTCATGATTTAATTCATGATTCATGATTCATGATTCAATTAATGATTCATGATTAATGATTCCTGATTCAATTCATGATTCGTGATTCAATTCATGATTCATGATTCATGATTCATGATTCAAATCATGATTCATGATTCATGGTTCATGATTCAATTCATGATTCATGATTCATGATTCAATTCATGATTCAATTCATGATTCATGATTCATGATTCAATTTATGATTCATGATTCATAATTCATGATTCAATTCATGATTCAATTTATGATTCATGATTCAATTCATGATTCATGATTCATGATTCATGATTCAATTCATGATTCATGATTCATGATTCTATTCATGATTCTTGATTCATGATTCAATTCATGATTCATGATTTGATTCATGATTCTTGATTCATGATTCGATTCATGATTCTTGATTCATGATTCAATTCATAATTCATGATTCTTGATTCATGATTCAATTCATGATTCATAATTCATGATTCATGAATCAATTCATGATTCATGATTCATGATTAGATTCATGATTCATGATTTATGATTCATAATTCATGATTCAATTCATGATTCATGATTCAATTCATGATTCATGATTCAATTCATGATTCAATTCATGATTCATGATTCAGGAATCAATTCATGATTCATGATTCGATTCATGATTCAATTCATGATTCATGATTCATGATTCGATTTATGATTCATGAGTCATAATTCAAGTCTAGATTAATGATTCAATTTATGATTCATGATTCATGATTCAATTCATGATTCAATTCATGATTCATGATTCATGATTCATAATTTATGATTCAATTCATGATTTATAATTCATGATTCATGATTCAATTCATGATTCATAATTCAAGATTCATGATTCATGATTTAATTCAAGATTCATGATTCTTGATTCAATTCATGATTCATGATTCATGATTCATGATTCATGATTCAATTCAAGATTCATGATTCTTGATTCAATTCATGATTCATGATTCATGATTCATGATTCGATTAATGATTCATGATTCATGATTTAATTCATGATTCATAATTCATGATTCATGATTTAATTCATGATTCATGATTTAATTCATGATTCATGATCCATGATTCATGATTCAATTCATGATTCATGATTCAATTCATGATTCATGATTCAATTCATGATTCATGATTCATGATTCATGATTCATGATTCGATTCATAATTCTTGATTCATGATTCGATTCATGATTCATGATTCATGATTCAAATTATGATTCATGATTTATGATTCATGATTCAATTCATGATTCATGATTCATGATTCAATTCATGATTCATGATTCAATTCATGATTCATGATTCAATTCATGATTCATGATTCATGATTCATGATTCGATTCATGATTCATGATTCATGATTCAATTCATGATTCATGATTCAATTCATGATTCATGAATCATGATTCGATTCATGATTCATGATTCAATTCATGATTTATGATTCATGATTCAATTTATGATTCATGATTCATGATTCATGATTCAATTCATGATTCAATTCATGATTCATGATTCAGGATTCATGATTCATGATTCAATTCATGATTCATAATTCATGATTCATGATTCAATTCATGATTCATGATTTGATTCCTGATTCTTGATTCATGATTCGATTCATGATTCTTGATTCATGATTCAATTCATGATTCATGATTTGTATAATGATTCTTGATTCATTATTCGATTCATGATTCTTGATTCATGATTCAATTCATGATTCATGATTCTTGATTCATAATTCAATTCATGATTCATAATTCATGATTCATGAATCAATTCATGATTCATAATTCATGATTCATGATTAGATTCATAATTCATGATTCATGATTTATGATTCATGATTCATGATTCATGATTCGATTCATGATTCATGATTCAATTCATGATTCATGATTCATGATTCAATTCATGATTCATGATTAATGATTCATGATTCAATTCATGATTCATGATTCATGATTCAATTCATGATTCATGATTCAATTCATGATTCATGATTCATGATTAAATTCATGATTCAATTCATGATTCATGATTCATGTTTCAATTTATGATTCATGATTCATGATTCAATTCAATATTTCCTAAATCATGATTCATAATTCATGATTTATGATTCAATTCATGATTCAATTCATGATTCATGATTTAATTCATGATTCATGATTCAATTCATGATTCGATTCATGATTCAATTCATAATTCGATTCATGATTCATGAATTATGATTCGATTCATGATTCATTAGTCATGATTCATTTCATGATTCATGATTCAATTCATGATTCATGAATCATGATTCGATTCATGATTCATGATTCAATTCATGATTTATGATTCATGATTCAATTTATGATTCATGATTCATGATTCATGATTCAATTCATGATTCATGATTCATGATTCATGATTCAATTCATAATTCATAATTCATGATTCATGATTCAATACATGATTCATGATTTGATTCATGATTCTTGATTCATGATTCGATTCATGATTCTTGATTCATGATTCAATTCATGATTCATGATTTGATTCATGATTCTTCATTCATGAATCGATTCATGATTCTTGATTCATGATTCAATTCATGATTCATGATTCTTTATTCATGATTCAATTCATGATTCATAATTCATGATTCATTAATCAATTCATGATTCATAATTCATGATTCATGATTTATGATTCATGATTTATGATTCATGATTCATGATTCATGATTCGATTCATGATTCATGATCTATGATTCAATTCATGATTCATGATTCATGATTCAGTTCATGATTCATGATTCATGATTCATGATTCAAATCATGATTCATGATTCATGATTCAATTCATGATTCATGATTCATGATTCATGATTCATGATTCAATTCATGATTCATGATTCATGATTCATGATTCAATTCATGATTCATGATTCATGATTCAATTCATGATTCAATTCATGATTCATGATTCAATTTATGATTCATGATTCCTAATTCATGATTCAATTCATGATTCAATTTATGATTCATGATTCATGATTCAATTCATGATTCAATTCATGATTCATGATTTATGATTCGATTTATGATTCATGAGTCATGATTCAATTCTAGATTCATGATTCAATTCATGATTCATGATTCATGATTCAATTCATCATTCAATTCATGATTCATGATTAATGATTCATGATTCATGATTCAATTCATGATTCATGATTCATGATTCAATTCATGATTCATAATTCATGATTCAATTCATGATTCATGATTCAAGATTCATGATTCATGATTCAATTCATGATTCATGATTCGTGATTCATGATTGAATTCATGATTCATAATTCATGATTCATAATTCATGATTCAATTCATGATTCATGATTCAATTCATGATTCAATTCATGATTCATGATTCAGGAATCAATTCATGATTCATGATTCGATTCATGATTCAATTCATGATTCATGATTCATGATTCGATTCATGATTCATGAGTCATGATTCAAGTCTAGATTAATGATTCAATTTATGATTCATGATTCATGATTCATGATTCAGGAATCAATTCATGATTCATGATTCAATTCATGATTCAATTCATGATTCATGATTCATGATTCGATTCATGATTCATGAGTCATGATTCAAGTCTAGATTAATGATTCAATTTATGATTCATGATTCATGATTCAATTCATGATTCAATTCATGATTCATGATTCATGATTCATAATTTATGATTCAATTCATGATTCATGATTCATGATTCAATTCATGATTTATAATTCATGATTCATGATTCAATTCATGATTCATAATTCAAGATTCATGATTCATGATTCAAATCATGATTCATGATTCTTGATTCAATTCATGATTCATGATTCATGATTCATGATTCGATTAATGATTCATGATTCATGATTCAATTCATGATTCATAATTCATGATTCATGATTTAATTCATGATTCATGATCCATGATTCATGATTCAATTCATGATTCATGATTCATGATTCAATTCATGATTCATGATTCAATTCATGATTCATGATTCAATTCATGATTCATGATTCATGATTCATGATTCGATTCATGATTCATGATTCGATTCATAATTCTTGATTCATGATTCGATTCATGATTCATGATTCATGATTCAAATTATGAATTATGATTTATGATTCATGATTCAATTCATGATTCATGATTCATGATTCAATTCATGATTCATGATTCGATTCATGATTCATGATTCATGATTCAATTCATGATTCATGATTCATGATTCATGATTCGATTCATGATTCATGATTCATGATTCAATTCATGATTCATGATTCAATTCATGATTCATGAATCATGATTCGATTCATGATTTATGATTCAATTCATGATTTATGATTCATGATTCAATTTATGATTCATGATTCATGATTCATGATTCAATTCATGATTCAATTCATGATTCATGATTCAGGATTCATGATTCATGATTCAATTCATGATTCATAATTCATGATTCATGATTCAATTCATGATTCATGATTTGATTCCTGATTCTTGATTCATGATTCGATTCATGATTCTTGATTCATGATTCAATTCAAGATTCATGATTTGATTCATGATTCTTGATTCATGATTCAATTCATGATTCTTGATTCATGATTCAATTCATGATTCATGATTCTTGAGTCATAATTCAATTCATGATTCATAATTCATGATTCATGAATCAATTCATGATTCATAATTCATGATTCATAATTAGATTCATAATTCATGATTCATGATTCATGATTCATGATTCACGATTCGATTCATGATTCATGATTCAATTCATGATTCATGATTCATGATTCAATTCATAATTCATGATTAATGATTCATGATTCAATTCATGATTCATGATTCATGTTTCAATTCATGATTCATGATTCATGATTCAATTCATGATTCATGATTCATGATTCAATTCATGATTCATGATTCATGATTCAATTCATGATTCAATTCATGATTCATGATTCATGATTCAATTTATGATTCATGATTCATGATTCAATTCATGATTCATGATTCATGATTCAATTCATGATTCCTAAATCATGATTCATAATTCATGATTTATGATTCAATTCATGATTCAATTCATGATTCATGATTTAATTCATGATTCATGATTCAATTCATGATTCGATTCATGATTCAATTCATGATTCGATTCATGATTCATGAATTATGATTCGATTTATGATTCATTAGTCATGATTCATTTCATGATTCATGATTCAATTCATGATTCATGAATCATGATTCGATTCATGATTCATGATTCAATTCATGATTTATGATTCATGATTCAATTTATGATTCATGATTCATGATTCATGATTCATGAGTCAATACATGATTCATGATTTGATTCATGATTCTTGATTCATGATTTGATTCATGATTCTTGATACATGATTCAATTCATGATTCATGATTTGATAAATGATTCTTCATTCATGAATCGATTCATGATTCATGATTCAAGATTCATGATTCATGATTCAATTCATGATTCATGATTCGTGATTCATGATTGAATTCATGATTCATAATTCATGATTCATAATTCATGATTCATGATTCGATTCATGATTCATGAGTCATGATTCAAGTCTAGATTAATGATTCAATTTATGATTCATGATTCATGATTCAATTCATGATTCAATTCATGATTCATGATTCATGATTCATAATTTATGATTCAATTCATGATTCATGATTCATGATTCAATTCATGATTTATAATTCATGATTCATGATTCAATTCATGATTCATAATTCAAGATTCATGATTCATGATTCAATTCATGATTCATGATTCTTGATTCAATTCATGATTCATGATTCATGATTCATGATTCGATTAATGATTCATGATTCATGATTCAATTCATGATTCATAATTCATGATTCATGATTTAATTCATGATTCATGATCCATGATTCATGATTCAATTCATGATTCATGATTCATGATTCAATTCATGATTCATGATTCAATTCATGATTCATGATTCATGATTCATGATTCGATTCATGATTCATGATTCGATTCATAATTCTTGATTCATGATTCGATTCATGATTCATGATTCAAATTATGATTCATGATTTATGATTCATGATTCAATTCATGATTCATGATTCATGATTCAATTCATGATTCATGATTCGATTCATGATTCATGATTCATGATTCAATTCATGATTCATGATTCATGATTCATGATTCGATTCATGATTCATGATTCATGATTCAATTCATGATTCATGATTCAATTCATGATTCATGAATCATGATTCGATTCATGATTTATGATTCAATTCATGATTTATGATTCATGATTCAATTTATGATTCATGATTCATGATTCATGATTCAATTCATGATTCAATTCATGATTCATGATTCAGGATTCATGATTCATGATTCAATTCATGATTCATAATTCATGATTCATGATTCAATTCATGATTCATGATTTGATTCCTGATTCTTGATTCATGATTCGATTCATGATTCTTGATTCATGATTCAATTCAAGATTCATGATTTGATTCATGATTCTTGATTCATGATTCGATTCATGATTCTTGATTCATGATTCAATTCATGATTCATGATTCTTGATTCATAATTCAATTCATGATTCATAATTCATGATTCATAATTCATGATTCATAATTCATGATTCAATTCATGATTTATAATTCATGATTCATGATTCAATTCATGATTCATAATTCAAGATTCATGATTCATGATTCAATTCATGATTCATGATTCTTGATTCAATTCATGATTCATGATTCATGATTCATGATTCGATTAATGATTCATGATTCATGATTCAATTCATGATTCATAATTCATGATTCATGATTTAATTCATGATTCATGATCCATGATTCATGATTCAATTCATGATTCATGATTCATGATTCAATTCATGATTCATGATTCAATTCATGATTCATGATTCATGATTCATGATTCGATTCATGATTCATGATTCGATTCATAATTCTTGATTCAAATTATGATTCATGATTTATGATTCATGATTCAATTCATGATTCATGATTCATGATTCAATTCATGATTCATGATTCGATTCATGATTCATGATTCATGATTCAATTCATGATTCATGATTCATGATTCATGATTCGATTCATGATTCATGATTCATGATTCAATTCATGATTCATGATTCAATTCATGATTCATGAATCATGATTCGATTCATGATTTATGATTCAATTCATGATTTATGATTCATGATTCAATTTATGATTCATGATTCATGATTCATGATTCAATTCATGATTCAATTCATGATTCATGATTCAGGATTCATGATTCATGATTCAATTCATGATTCATAATTCATGATTCATGATTCAATTCATGATTCATGATTTGATTCCTGATTCTTGATTCATGATTCGATTCATGATTCTTGATTCATGATTCAATTCAAGATTCATGATTTGATTCATGATTCTTGATTCATGATTCGATTCATGATTCTTGATTCATGATTCAATTCATGATTCATGATTCTTGATTCATAATTCAATTCATGATTCATAATTCATGATTCATAATTCATGATTCATAATTCATGATTCATAATTAGATTCATAATTCATGATTCATGATTTATGATTCATGATTCATGATTCATGATTCGATTCATGATTCATGATTCAATTCATGATTCATGATTCATGATTCAATTCATGATTCATGATTAATGATTCATGATTCAATTCATGATTCATGATTCATGATTCAATTCATGATTCATGATTCATGATTCAATTCATGATTCATGATTCATGATTCAATTCATGATTCATGATTCATGATTCAATTCATGATTCAATTCATGATTCATGATTCAATTTATGATTCATGATTCATGATTCATGATTCAATTCATGATTCATGATTCATGATTCAATTCATGATTCCTAAATCATGATTCATAATTCATGATTCATGATTCAATTCATGATTCAATTCATGATTCATGATTTAATTCATGATTCATGATTCAATTCATGATTCGATTCATGATTCAATTCATGATTCGATTCATGATTCATGAATTATGATTCGATTCATGATTCATTAGTCATGATTCATTTCATGATTCATGATTCAATTCATGATTCATGAATCATGATTCGATTCATGATTCATGATTCAATTCATGATTTATGATTCATGATTCAATTTATGATTCATGATTCATGATTCATGATTCATGATTCATGATTCAATACATGATTCATGATTTGATTCATGATTCTTGATTCATGATTTGATTCATGATTCTTGATACATGATTCAATTCATGATTCATGATTTGATTAATGATTCTTCATTCATGAATCGATTCATGATTCTTGATTCATGATTCAATTCATGATTCATGATTCTTTATTCATGATTCAATTCATGATTCATAATTCATGATTCATTAATCAATTCATGATTCATAATTCATGATTCATGATTTATGATTCATGATTTATGATTCATGATTCATGATTCATGATTCGATTCATGATTCATGATCTATGATTCAATTCATGATTCATGATTCATGATTCATGATTCAATTCATGATTCATGATTCAATTCATGATTTATGATTCATGATTCATGATTCAATTCATGATTCATGATTCATGATTCAATTCATGATTCATGATTCAATTCATGATTCAATTCATGATTCATGATTCAATTTATGATTCATGATTCATGATTCATGATTCAATTCATGATTCAATTTAAGATTCATGATTCAATTCATGAATCAATTCATGATTCATGATTCATGATTCATTCATGATTCATAAATCACGATTCATAATTCATGATTTATGATTCAATTCATGATTCAATTCATGATTCATGATTTATGATTCGATTTATGATTCATGAGTCATGATTCAATTCTAGATTCATGATTCAATTCATGATTCATGATTCATGATTCAATTCATCATTCAATTCATGATTCATGATTAATGATTCATGATTCATGATTCAATTCATGATTCATGATTCATGATTCAATTCATGATTTATAATTCATGATTCATGATTAATGATTCATGATTCATGATTCAATTCATGATTCATAATTCATGATTCAATTCATGATTCATGATTCAAGATTCATGATTCATGATTCAATTCATGATTCATGATTCATGATTCAATTCATGATTCATGATTCAATTCATGATTCATGATTCAATTCATTATTCATGATTCATGATTCATGATTCGATTCATGATTCATGATTCATGATTCAATTCATGATTCATGATTCGATTCATGATTCATGATTCAATTCATGATTCATGATTCATGATTCGATTCATGATTCATGATTCAATTCATGATTCATGATTCAATTCATGATTCATGAATCATGATTCGATTCATGATTTATGATTCAATTCATGATTTATGATTCATGATTCAATTTATGATTCATGATTCATGATTCAATTCATGATTCAATTCATGATTCATGATTCAGGATTCATGATTCATGATTCAATTCATGATTCATAATTCATGATTCATGATTCAATTCATGATTCATGATTTGATTCCTGATTCTTGATTCATGATTCGATTCATGATTCTTGATTCATGATTCAATTCAAGATTCATGATTTGATTCATGATTCTTGATTCATGATTCGATTCATGATTCTTGATTCATGATTCAATTCATGATTCATGATTCTTGATTCATAATTCAATTCATGATTCATAATTCATGATTCATGAATCAATTCATGATTCATAATTCATGATTCATAATTAGATTCATAATTCATGATTCATGATTTATGATTCATGATTCATGATTCATGATTCGATTCATGATTCATGATTCAATTCATGATTCATGATTCATGATTCAATTCATGATTCATGATTAATGATTCATGATTCAATTCATGATTCATGATTCATGATTCAATTCATGATTCATGATTCATGATTCAATTCATGATTCATGATTCATGATTCAATTCATGATTCATGATTCATGATTCAATTCATGATTCAATTCATGATTCATGATTCAATTTATGATTCATGATTCATGATTCATGATTCAATTCATGATTCCTAAATCATGATTCATAATTCATGATTTATGATTCAATTCATGATTCAATTCATGATTCATGCTTCATGATCCAATACATGATTCATGATTTGATTCATGATTCTTGATTCATGATTTGATTCATGATTCTTGATACATGATTCAATTCATGATTCATGATTTGATTAATGATTCTTCATTCATGAATCGATTCATGATTCTTGATTCATGATTCAATTCATGATTCATAATTCATGATTCATTAATCAATTCATGATTCATAATTCATGATTCATGATTTATGATTCATGATTTATGATTCATGATTCATGATTCATGATTCGATTCATGATTCATGATCTATGATTCAATTCATGATTCATGATTCATGATTCATGATTCAATTCATGATTCATGATTCAATTCATGATTTATGATTCATGATTCATGATTCAATTCATGATTCATGATTCATGATTCATGATTCAATTCATGATTCATGATTCAATTCATGATTCAATTCATGATTCATGATTCAATTTATGATTCATGATTCATGATTCAATTCATGATTCAATTTAAGATTCATGATTCATGATTCAATTCATGAATCAATTCATGATTCATGATTCATGATTCATTCATGATTCATAAATCACGATTCATAATTCATGATTTATGATTCAATTCATGATTCAATTCATGATTCATGATTTATGATTCGATTTATGATTCATGAGTCATGATTCAATTCTAGATTCATGATTCAATTCATGATTCATGATTCATGATTCAATTCATCATTCAATTCATGATTCATGATTAATGATTCATGATTCATGATTCAATTCATGATTCATGATTCATGATTCAATTCATGATTTATAATTCATGATTCATGATTAATGATTCATGATTCATGATTCAATTCATGATTCATAATTCATGATTCAATTCATGATTCATGATTCAAGATTCATGATTCATGATTCAATTCATGATTCATGATTCATGATTCAATTCATGATTCATGATTCAATTCATGATTCATGATTCAATTCATTATTCATGATTCATGATTCATGATTCGATTCATGATTCATGATTCATGATTCAATTCATGATTCATGATTCGATTCATGATTCATGATTCAATTCATGATTCATGATTCATGATTCGATTCATGATTCATGATTCAATTCATGATTCATGATTCAATTCATGATTCATGAATCATGATTCGATTCATGATTTATGATTCAATTCATGATTTATGATTCATGATTCAATTTATGATTCATGATTCATGATTCAATTCATGATTCAATTCATGATTCATGATTCAGGATTCATGATTCATGATTCAATTCATGATTCATAATTCATGATTCATGATTCAATTCATGATTCATGATTTGATTCCTGATTCTTGATTCATGATTCGATTCATGATTCTTGATTCATGATTCAATTCAAGATTCATGATTTGATTCATGATTCTTGATTCATGATTCGATTCATGATTCTTGATTCATGATTCAATTCATGATTCATGATTCTTGATTCATAATTCAATTCATGATTCATAATTCATGATTAATGAATCAATTCATGATTCATAATTCATGATTCATAATTAGATTCATAATTCATGATTCATGATTTATGATTCATGATTCATGATTCATGATTCGATTCATGATTCATGATTCAATTCATGATTCATGATTCATGATTCAATTCATGATTCATGATTAATGATTCATGATTCAATTCATGATTCATGATTCATGATTCAATTCATGATTCATGATTCATGATTCAATTCATGATTCATGATTCATGATTCAATTCATGATTCATGATTCATGATTCAATTCATGATTCAATTCATGATTCATGATTCAATTTATGATTCATGATTCATGATTCATGATTCAATTCATGATTCCTAAATCATGATTCATAATTCATGATTTATGATTCAATTCATGATTCAATTCATGATTCATGCTTCATGATCCAATACATGATTCATGATTTGATTCATGATTCTTGATTCATGATTTGATTCATGATTCTTGATACATGATTCAATTCATGATTCATGATTTGATTAATGATTCTTCATTCATGAATCGATTCATGATTCTTGATTCATGATTCAATTCATGATTCATGATTCTTTATTCATGATTCAATTCATGATTCATGATTTGATTAATGATTCTTCATTCATGAATCGATTCATGATTCTTGATTCATAATTCAATTCATGATTCATGATTCATGATTCATGATTCAAATCATGATTCATGATTCAATTCATGATTTATGATTCATGATTCATGATTCAATTCATGATTCATGATTCATGATTCATGATTCAATTCATGATTCATGATTCATGATTCAATTCATGATTCAATTCATGATTCATGATTCAATTTATGATTCATGATTCATGATTCATGATTCAATTCATGATTCAATTTAAGATTCATGATTCATGATTCAATTCATGATTCAATTCATGATTCATGATTCAATTCATGATTCAATTCATGATTCATGATTCAGGATTCATGATTCATGATTCAATTCATGATTCATAATTCATGATTCATGATTCAATTCATGATTCATGATTTGATTCCTGATTCTTGATTCATGATTCGATTCATGATTCTTGATTCATGATTCAATTCAAGATTCATGATTTGATTCATGATTCTTGATTCATGATTCGATTCATGATTCTTGATTCATGATTCAATTCATGATTCATGATTCTTGATTCATAATTCAATTCATGATTCATAATTCATGATTCATGAATCAATTCATGATTCATAATTCATGATTCATAATTAGATTCATAATTCATGATTCATGATTCATGATTCATGATTCACGATTCGATTCATGATTCATGATTCAATTCATGATTCATGATTCATGATTCAATTCATAATTCATGATTAATGATTCATGATTCAATTCATGATTCATGATTCATGATTCAATTCATGATTCATGATTCATGATTCAATTCATGATTCATGATTCATGATTCAATTCATGATTCATGATTCATGATTCAATTCATGATTCAATTCATGATTCATGATTCAATTTATGATTCATGATTCATGATTCATGATTCAATTCATGATTCATGATTCATGATTCAATTCATGATTCCTAAATCATGATTCATAATTCATGATTTATGATTCAATTCATGATTCAATTCATGATTCATGATTTAATTCATGATTCATGATTCAATTCATGATTCGATTCATGATTCAATTCATGATTCGATTCATGATTCATGAATTATGATTCGATTTATGATTCATTAGTCATGATTCATTTCATGATTCATGATTCAATTCATGATTCATGAATCATGATTCGATTCATGATTCATGATTCAATTCATGATTTATGATTCATGATTCAATTTATGATTCATGATTCATGATTCATGATTCATGAGTCAATACATGATTCATGATTTGATTCATGATTCTTGATTCATGATTTGATTCATGATTCTTGATACATGATTCAATTCATGATTCATGATTTGATAAATGATTCTTCATTCATGAATCGATTCATGATTCATGATTCAAGATTCATGATTCATGATTCAATTCATGATTCATGATTCGTGATTCATGATTGAATTCATGATTCATAATTCATGATTCATAATTCATGATTCAATTCATGATTCATGATTCAATTCATGATTCATGATTCAATTCATGATTCAATTCATGATTCATGATTCAGGAATCAATTCATGATTCCTGATTCGATTCATGATTCATGATTCGATTCATGATTCATGAGTCATGATTCAAGTCTAGATTAATGATTCAATTTATGATTCATGATTCATGATTCATGATTCAGGAATCAATTCATGATTCATGATTCGATTCATGATTCATGATTCGATTCATGATTCATGAGTCATGATTCAAGTCTAGATTAATGATTCAATTTATGATTCATGATTCATGATTCAATTCATGATTCAATTCATGATTCATGATTCATGATTCATAATTTATGATTCAATTCATGATTCATGATTCATGATTCAATTCATGATTTATAATTCATGATTCATGATTCAATTCATGATTCATAATTCAAGATTCATGATTCATGATTCAATTCATGATTCATGATTCTTGATTCAATTCATGATTCATGATTCATGATTCATGATTCGATTAATGATTCATGATTCATGATTCAATTCATGATTCATAATTCATGATTCATGATTTAATTCATGATTCATGATCCATGATTCATGATTCAATTCATGATTCATGATTCATGATTCAATTCATGATTCATGATTCAATTCATGATTCATGATTCATGATTCATGATTCGATTCATGATTCATGATTCGATTCATAATTCTTGATTCATGATTCGATTCATGATTCATGATTCATGATTCAAATTATGATTCATGATTTATGATTCATGATTCAATTCATGATTCATGATTCATGATTCAATTCATGATTCATGATTTGATTCATGATTCATGATTCATGATTCAATTCATGATTCATGATTCATGATTCATGATTCGATTCATGATTCATGATTCATGATTCAATTCATGATTCATGATTCAATTCATGATTCATGAATCATGATTCGATTCATGATTTATGATTCAATTCATGATTTATGATTCATGATTCAATTTATGATTCATGATTCATGATTCATGATTCAATTCATGATTCAATTCATGATTCATGATTCAGGATTCATGATTCATGATTCAATTCATGATTCATAATTCATGATTCATGATTCAATTCATGATTCATGATTTGATTCCTGATTCTTGATTCATGATTCGATTCATGATTCTTGATTCATGATTCAATTCAAGATTCATGATTTGATTCATGATTCTTGATTCATGATTCGATTCATGATTCTTGATTCATGATTCAATTCATGATTCATGATTCTTGATTCATAATTCAATTCATGATTCATAATTCATGATTCATGAATCAATTCATGATTCATAATTCATGATTCATAATTAGATTCATAATTCATGATTCATGATTTATGATTCATGATTCATGATTCATGATTCGATTCATGATTCATGATTCAATTCATGATTCATGATTCATGATTCAATTCATGATTCATGATTAATGATTCATGATTCAATTCATGATTCATGATTCATGATTCAATTCATGATTCATGATTCATGATTCAATTCATGATTCATGATTCATGATTCAATTCATGATTCATGATTCATGATTCAATTCATGATTCAATTCATGATTCATGATTCAATTTATGATTCATGATTCATGATTCATGATTCAATTCATGATTCATGATTCATGATTCAATTCATGATTCCTAAATCATGATTCATAATTCATGATTCATGATTCAATTCATGATTCAATTCATGATTCATGATTTAATTCATGATTCATGATTCAATTCATGATTCAATTCATGATTCGATTCATGATTCATGAATTATGATTCGATTCATGATTCATTAGTCATGATTCATTTCATGATTCATGATTCAATTCATGATTCATGAATCATGATTCGATTCATGATTCATGATTCAATTCATGATTTATGATTCATGATTCAATTTATGATTCATGATTCATGATTCATGATTCATGAGTCAATACATGATTCATGATTTGATTCATGATTCTTGATTCATGATTTGATTCATGATTCTTGATACATGATTCAATTCATGATTCATGATTTGATAAATGATTCTTCATTCATGAATCGATTCATGATTCATGATTCAAGATTCATGATTCATGATTCAATTCATGATTCATGATTCGTGATTCATGATTGAATTCATGATTCATAATTCATGATTCATAATTCATGATTCAATTCATGATTCATGATTCAATTCATGATTCATGATTCAATTCATGATTCAATTCATGATTCATGATTCAGGAATCAATTCATGATTCCTGATTCGATTCATGATTCATGATTTGATTCATGATTCATGAGTCATGATTCAAGTCTAGATTAATGATTCAATTTATGATTCATGATTCATGATTCATGATTCAGGAATCAATTCATGATTCATGATTCGATTCATGATTCATGATTCGATTCATGATTCATGAGTCATGATTCAAGTCTAGATTAATGATTCAATTTATGATTCATGATTCATGATTCAATTCATGATTCAATTCATGATTCATGATTCATGATTCATAATTTATGATTCAATTCATGATTCATGATTCATGATTCAATTCATGATTTATAATTCATGATTCATGATTCAATTCATGATTCATAATTCAAGATTCATGATTCATGATTCAATTCATGATTCATGATTCTTGATTCAATTCATGATCCATGATTCATGATTCATGATTCGATTAATGATTCATGATTCATGATTCAATTCATGATTCATAATTCATGATTCATGATTTAATTCATGATTCATGATCCATGATTCATGATTCAATTCATGATTCATGATTCATGATTCAATTCATGATTCATGATTCAATTCATGATTCATGATTCATGATTCATGATTCGATTCATGATTCATGATTCGATTCATAATTCTTGATTCATGATTCGATTCATGATTCATGATTCATGATTCAAATTATGATTCATGATTTATGATTCATGATTCAATTCATGATTCATGATTCATGATTCAATTCATGATTCATGATTCGATTCATGATTCATGATTCATGATTCAATTCATGATTCATGATTCATGATTCATGATTCGATTCATGATTCATGATTCATGATTCAATTCATGATTCATGATTCAATTCATGATTCATGAATCATGATTCGATTCATGATTTATGATTCAATTCATGATTTATGATTCATGATTCAATTTATGATTCATGATTCATGATTCATGATTCAATTCATGATTCAATTCATGATTCATGATTCAGGATTCATGATTCATGATTCAATTCATGATTCATAATTCATGATTCATGATTCAATTCATGATTCATGATTTGATTCCTGATTCTTGATTCATGATTCGATTCATGATTCTTGATTCATGATTCAATTCAAGATTCATGATTTGATTCATGATTCTTGATTCATGATTCGATTCATGATTCTTGATTCATGATTCAATTCATGATTCATGATTCTTGATTCATAATTCAATTCATGATTCATAATTCATGATTCATGAATCAATTCATGATTCATAATTCATGATTCATAATTAGATTCATAATTCATGATTCATGATTTATGATTCATGATTCATGATTCATGATTCGATTCATGATTCATGATTCAATTCATGATTCATGATTCATGATTCAATTCATGATTCATGATTAATGATTCATGATTCAATTCATGATTCATGATTCATGATTCAATTCATGATTCATGATTCATGATTCAATTCATGATTCATGATTCATGATTCAATTCATGATTCATGATTCATGATTCAATTCATGATTCAATTCATGATTCATGATTCAATTTATGATTCATGATTCATGATTCATGATTCAATTCATGATTCATGATTCAATTCATGATTCCTAAATCATGATTCATAATTCATGATTCATGATTCAATTCATGATTCAATTCATGATTCATGATTTAATTCATGATTCATGATTCAATTCATGATTCAATTCATGATTCGATTCATGATTCATGAATTATGATTCGATTCATGATTCATTAGTCATGATTCATTTCATGATTCATGATTCAATTCATGATTCATGAATCATGATTCGATTCATGATTCATGATTCAATTCATGATTCATGATTCATGATTCAATACATGATTCATGAGTTGATTCATGATTCTTGATTCATGATTTGATTCATGATTCTTGATACATGATTCAATTCATGATTCATGATTTGATTAATGATTCTTCATTCATGAATCGATTCATGATTCTTGATTCATGATTCAATTCATGATTCATGATTCTTTATTCATGATTCAATTCATGATTCATAATTCATGATTCATTAATCAATTCATGATTCATAATTCATGATTCATGATTTATGATTCATGATTTATGATTCATGATTCATGATTCATGATTCGATTCATGATTCATGATCTATGATTCAATTCATGATTCATGATTCATGATTCATGATTCAATTCATGATTCATGATTCATGATTCATGATTCAAATCATGATTCATGATTCAATTCATGATTTATGATTCATGATTCATGATTCAATTCATGATTCATGATTCATGATTCATGATTCAATTCATGATTCATGATTCAATTCATGATTCAATTCATGATCATGATTCAATTTATGATTCATGATTCCATGATTCATGATTCAATTCATGATTCAATTTAAGATTCATGATTCATGATTCAATTCATGAATCAATTCATGATTCATGATTCATGATTCATTCATGATTCATAAATCACGATTCATAATTCATGATTTATGATTCAATCATGATTCAATTCATGATTCATGATTTATGATTCGATTTATGATTCATGAGTCATGATTCAATTCTAGATTCATGATTCAATTCATGATTCATGATTCATGATTCAATTCATCATTCAATTCATGATTCATGATTAATGATTCATGATTCATGATTCAATTCATGATTCATGATTCATGATTCAATTCATGATTCATAATTCATGATTCATGATTAATGATTCATGATTCATGATTCAATTCATGATTCATGATTCATGATTCAATTCATGATTCATAATTCATGATTCAATTCATGATTCATGATTCAAGATTCATGATTCATGATTCAATTCATGATTCATGATCATGATTCAATTCATGATTCATGATTCAATTCATGATTCATGATTCAATTCATTATTCATGATTCATTGATTCATGATTCGATTCATGATTCATGATTCATGATTCAATTCATGATTCATGATTCGATTCATGATTCATGATTCAATTCATGATTCATGATTCATGATTCATGATTCGATTCATGATTCATGATTCAATTCATGATTCATGATTCAATTCATGATCTTTGAATCATGATTCGATTCATGATTTATGATTCAATTCATGATTTATGATTCATGATTCAATTTTATGATTCATGATTCATGATTCAATTCATGATTCAATCATGATTCATGATTCAGGATTCATGATTCATGATTCAATTCATGATTCATAATTCATGATTCATGATTCAATTCATGATTCATGATTTGATTCCTGATTCTTGATTCATGATTCGATTCATGATTCTTGATTCATGATTCAATTCAAGATTCATGATTTGATTCATGATTCTTGATTCCATGATTCGATTCATGATTCTTGATTCATGATTCAATTCATGATTCCATGATTCTTGATTCATAATTCAATTCATGATTCATAATTCATGATTCATGAATCAATTCATGATTCATAATTCATGATTCATAATTAGATTCATAATTCATGATTCATGATTTATGATTCATGATTCATGATTCATGATTCGATTCATGATTCATGATTCAATTCTGATTCATGATTCATGATTCAATTCATGATTCATGATTAATGATTCATGATTCAATTCATGATTCATGATTCATGATTCAATTCATGATTCATGATTCATGATTCAATTCATGATTCATGATTCATGATTCAATTCATGATTCATGATTCATGATTCAATTCATGATTCATGATTCATGATTCAATTCATGATTCAATGATCATGATTCAATATATTGAATTCATGAATGATTCATGATTCAAGATTCAATCATG
>NW_027447602.1:0-90067 GCF_038048845.1 Mixophyes fleayi | reverse complement strand
TTTCATGAATTAAATCATGAATCATGAATTGAATCATGAATCATGAATTGAATCATGAATCATGAATCATGAATCATGAATCATAAATCATGAATTATGAATCATGAATCATAAATCGAATCATGAATCATGAATTGAATCATGAATCATGAATCATGAATTGAATCATGAATCATGAATCATGAATCTTGAATCATGAATCATGAATCATGAATCTTGAATCATGAATCATAACTTGAATCATGAATCATGAATCATGAATTGAATCATGAATTATGAATCATGAATTATGAATCAAATTATGAATCATGAATTGAATCATGAATTATGAATCAAATCATGAATCATGAATTGAATCATGAATCGAATCATGAATCATGAATTGAATCATGAATCATGAATCGAATCATGAATCTTGAATCAAGAATTGAATCATGAATCATGAATCATGAATCTTGAATTGAATCATGAATCATGAATCATGAATCGAATCATGAATCATGAATCATGAATCGAATCATGAATCATGAATCAAGAATCATGAATCGAATCATGAATTGAATCATGAATCATGAATCATGAATTATTAATTCAATCAAGAATCATGAATCATGAATCATGAATCATGAATTGAATCATGAATCATGAATCATGAATCGAATCATGAATCATGAATTGAATCATGAATCAGGAATCATGAATAGAATCATGAATCATGAATCATGAATCATGAATTGAATCATGAATCATGAATCATGAATCATGAATTTAATCATGAATCATGAATCATGAATTGAATCATGAATCAGGAATCATGAATCATGACATGAATCATAAATCATAAATCATAAATTGAATCATGAATCATGAATTATGAATCATGAATTGAATTATGAATCATGAATTGAATTATGAATCATGAATTGAATCATGAATCATGAATTATGAATCATGAATTGAATTATGAATCATGAATTGAATTATGAATCATGAATCATGAATCATGAATTGAATCATGAATCATGAATCATGAATCGAATCATGAATCATAAATTGAATCATGGATTATGAATTGAATCATGAATTATGAATCATGAATTGATTCATGAATCATGAATTGAATCATATGAATCATGAATCATGAATTATAAATCGAATCATGAATCATGAATTGAATCATAAATCATGAATTGAATCATGAATTGAATCATGAATCGATTAATGAATTGAATCATGAATCGAATCATGAATCATGAATCATGAATTGAATCATGAATTGAATCATGAATCGAATCATGAATTGAATCATGAATTATGAATCATGAATCATAAATTGAATCATGAATCATGAATTGAATCATGAATTGAATCATGAATCATGAAGTGAATCATGAATTATGAATCATGAATTGAATCATGAATCATGAATCAAATCATGAATCATGAATTGAATCATGAATCGAATCATGAATCATGAATTGAATCATGAATCATAAATCATGAATCGAATCATAAATCATGAATTGAATCATGAATCATTAATTGAATCATGAATCATGAATCATAAATCATGAATCATGACATGAATTATGAATCATGAATCATAAATCGAATCATGAATCATGAATTAAATCATGAATTGAATTCTGAATCATAAATCATGAATTGAATCGTGAATCATGAATCTTGAATCTTGAATCATGAATCATAAATTGAATCAAGAATCATGAATCATGAATTAAATCATGAATTAAATCATGAATCATGAATCATGAATTGAATCATGAATTATGAATCATGAATTGAATCATGAATCATGAATCGAATCATGAATCATGAATCAAATCATGAATCATGAATTAAATCATGAATCATGAATCGAATCATGAATCATAAATCGAATCATGAATCATGAATCGAATCATGAATCATGAATTAAATCATGAATTAAATCATGAATCATGAATCATGAATTGAATCATGAATTATGAATCATGAATTGAATCATGAATCATGAATCGA
Source organism: Mixophyes fleayi (assembly GCF_038048845.1). Lineage (NCBI taxonomy): Eukaryota > Metazoa > Chordata > Amphibia > Anura > Limnodynastidae > Mixophyes > Mixophyes fleayi. Next base: position 88,045 of record NW_027447602.1, on the reverse strand, counting down.
ATCATGAATCATGAATCGAATCATGAATCATGAATTAAATCATGAATCATGAATTGAATCATGAATCATAAATCATGAATCGAATCATAAATCATGAATTGAATCATGAATCATGAATCATGAATTGAATCATGAATCATGAATTGAATCATGAATCATGAATAATGAATTGAATCATGAATTGAATCATAAATCATGAATTGAATCATGAATCATGAATTGAATCATGAATCATTAATTGAATCATGAATCATGAATCATAAATCATGAATCATGACATGAATTATGAATCATGAATCATAAATCGAATCATGAATCATGAATTGAATCATGAATTGAATTCTGAATCATAAATCATGAATTGAATCGTGAATCATGAATCTTGAATCTTGAATCATGAATCATAAATTGAATCATGAATCATGAATCATGAATTAAATCATGAATTAAATCATGAATCATGAATCATGAATTGAATCATGAATTATGAATCATGAATTGAATCATGAATCATGAATCGAATCATGAATCATGAATCGAATCATGAATCATGAATCGAATCATGAATCATGAATTAAATCATGAATTAAATCATGAATCATGAATCATGAATCGAATCATGAATCTTGAATCAAGAATTGAATCATGAATCATGAATCATGAATCTTGAATTGAATCATGAATCATGAATCGAATCATGAATTGAATCATGAATCATGAATCATGAATCGAATCATGAATCATAAATAGAATCATGAATCAGGAATCATGAATAGAATCATTAATCATGAATCATGAATCATGAATTGAATCATGAATCATGAATCATGAATTGAATCATGAATCATGAATCATGAATTGAATCATGAATCAAGAATCATGAATCATGACATGAATCATAAATCATAAATCATAAATTGAATCATGAATCATGAATCATGAATCGAATCATGAATCATGAATCATGAATTGAATCATGAATCATGAATCATGAATTGAATCATGAATCATGAATTAAATTATGAATCATGAATCATGAATCATGAATTGAATCATGAATCATAAATCATGAATCATGAATCGAATCATGAATCATGAATTGAATCATGAATCATGAATTGAATCATGAATTGAATCATGAATCGATTAATGAATTGAATCATGAATCGAATCATGAATCATGAATCATGAATTGAATCATGAATTGAATCATGAATCGAATCATGAATTGAATCATTAATTATGAGTCATGAATCATAAATTGAATCATGAATCATGAATCATGAATTGAATCATGAATTGAAACATGAATCATGAATTGAATCATGAATTATGAATCATATATTGAATCATGAATCATGAATCATGAATCTTGAATCATGAATCATAAATTGAAATCATGAATCATGAATCATGAATTGAATCATGAATTGAATCATGAATCATGAAAAATGAATTGAATTATGAATTATGAATCATGAATTGAATCATGAATCATGAATCGAATCATGAATCATGAATTGAATCATGAATCGAATCATGAATCATGAATTGAATCATGAATCTTGAATCGAATCATGAATCTTGAATCAAGAATTGAATCATGAATCATGAATCATGAATTGAATCATGAATCATGAATCATGAATCGAATTATGAATCATGAATCATGAATCGAGAATTATTAATTCAATCAAGAATCATGAATCATGAATCATGAATCATAATTGGAATCATAAATCATGAATCATGAATCGAATTATGAATCATGAATCAAAAATCATGAATCGAATCATGAATCATGAATTGAATCATGAATCAGGAATCATGAATTGAATCATGAATCATGAATCATGAATTGAATCATGAATCAAGAATCATGAATCATGACATGAATCATAAATCATAAATCATAAATTGAATCATGAATCATGAATCATGAATCGAATCATGAATCATGAATTGAATCATGAATCATGAATCATGAATTGAATCATGAATCAAGAATCATGAATCATGACATGAATCATAAATCATAAATCATAAATTGAATCATGAATCATGAATTGAATCAGGATTCGAATCATGAATTGAATCATGAATCATGAATCATGAATCGAATCATGAATCATGAATCAAGAATCATGAATCGAATCATGAATTGAATCATGAATCATGAATCATGAATCGAATTATGAATTTTGAATCAAGAATCATGAATCGAATCATGAATCATGAATTGAATCATGAATCATGAATCATGAATTGAATCATGAATCATGAATCATGAATCATGAATCGAATCATGAATCATGAATCATGAATCATGAATCATGAATTGAATCATGAATCATGAATCATGAATTGAATCATGAATCATGAATCATGAATCGAATCATGAATCATGAATCATAAATCATAAATCATAAATTGAATCATGAATCATGAATTGAATCAGGATTCGAATCATGAATTGAATCATGAATCATTAATCTTGAATCATGAATCATGAATCATGAATTATAAATCATGAATTGAATCATGAATCATGAATCATGAATCTTGAATTGAATCATGAATCATGAATCGAATCATGAATCATGAATCAAGAATCATGAATCGAATCATGAATTGAATCATGAATCATGAATCATGAATTATTAATTCAATCAAGAATCATGAATCATGAATCATGAATTGAATCACGAATCATGAATCATGAATCGAATCATGAATTGAATCATGAATCATGAATCATGAATTATTAATTCAATCAAGAATCATGAATCATGAATCATGAATTGAATCACGAATCATGATCATGAATCGAATCATGAATCATAAATTGAATCATGAATCAGGAATCATGAATAGAATCATGAATCATGAATCATGAATCATGAATCGAATCATGAATCATGAATCATGAATCATGAATCATGAATTGAATCATGAATCATGAATCATGAATTGAATCATGAATCAAGAATCATGAATCATGACATGAATCATAAATCATAAATCATAAATTGAATAATGAATCATGAATCATGAATCGAATCATGAATCATGAATCATGAATTGAATCATGAATCATGAATCATGAATTGAATCATGAATCATGAATTAAATTATGAATCATGAATCATAAATCATGAATTGAATCATGAATCATAAATCATGAATCATGAATCGAATCATGAATCATGAATTGAATCATGAATCATGAATTGAATCATGAATTGAATCATAAATCGATTAATGAATTGAATCATGAATCGAATCATGAATCATGAATTGAATCATGAATTGAATCATGAATCGAATCATGAATTGAATCATGAATTATGAGTCATGAATCATAAATTGAATCATGAATCATGAATCATGAATTGAATCATGAATTGAATCATGAATCATGAATTGAATCATGAATTATGAATCATATATTGAATCATGAATCATGAATCATGAATCTTGAATCATGAATCATAAATTGAATCATGAATCATGAATTGAATCATGAATTGAATCATGAATCATGAATCATGAATTGAATCATGAATTGAATCATGAATCATGAATTGAATCATGAATTATGAATCATATATTGAATCATGAATCATGAATCATGAATCTTGAATCATGAATCATAAATTGAATCATGAATCATGAATCATGAATTGAATCATGAATTGAATCATGAATCATGAATTGAATCATGAATTATGAATCATGAATTGAATCATGAATCATGAATCGAATCATGAATCATGAATTGAATCATGAATCGAATCAAGAATCATGAATCAAATCATGAATCATGAATTGAATCATGAATCAGGAATCATGAATTGAATCATGAATCATGAATCATGAATTGAATCATGAATCAAGAATCATGAATCATGACATGAATCATAAATCATAAATCATAAATTGAATCATGAATCATGAATCATGAATCGAATCATGAATCATGAATCATGAATTGAATCATGAATCAGGATTCATGAATAGAATCATGAATCATGAATCATGAATCGAATCATGAATCATGAATCATGAATCATGAATCATGAATTGAATCATGAATCATGAATTGAATCATGAATTGAATTATGAATCATATATTGAATCATGAATCATGAATCATGAATCGAATCATGAATCATGAATCATGAATTGAATCATGAATCAGGATTCATGAATAGAATCATGAATCATGAATCATGAATCGAATCATGAATCATGAATCATGAATCATGAATCATGAATTGAATCATGAATCATGAATCATGAATTGAATCATGAATTGAATTATGAATCATATATTGAATCATGAATCATGAATCATGAATCTTGAATCATGAATCATAAATTGAATCATGAATCATGAATCATGAATTGAATCATGAATTGAATCATGAATCATGAATCATGAATTGAATCATGAATTGAATCATGAATCATGAATTGAATCATGAATTATGAATCATATATTGAATCATGAATCATGAATCATGAATCTTGAATCATGAATCATAAATTGAATCATGAATCATGAATTGAATCATGAATTGAATCATGAATCATGAATCATGAATTGAATCATGAATCATGAATCATGAATTATTAATTCAATCAAGAATCATGAATCATGAATCATGAATTGAATCACGAATCATGATTTATGAATCGAATCATGAATTGAATCATGAATCATGAATCATGAATTATTAATTCAATCAAGAATCATGAATCATGAATCATGAATTGAATCACGAATCATGAATCGAATCATGAATCATAAATTGAATCATGAATCAGGAATCATGAATAGAATCATGAATCATGAATCATGAATCATGAATCGAATCATGAATCATGAATCATGAATCATGAATTGAATCATGAATCATGAATCATGAATTGAATCATGAATCAAGAATCATGAATCATGACATGAATCATAAATCATAAATCATAAATTGAATCATGAATCATGAATCATGAATCGAATCATGAATCATGAATCATGAATTGAATCATGAATCATGAATCATGAATTGAATCATGAATCATGAATTAAATTATGAATCATGAATCATAAATCATGAATTGAATCATGAATCATAAATCATGAATCATGAATCGAATCATGAATCATGAATTGAATCATGAATCATGAATTGAATCATGAATTGAATCATAAATCGATTAATGAATTGAATCATGAATCGAATCATGAATCATGAATTGAATCATGAATTGAATCATGAATTGAATCATGAATTGAATCATGAATTATGAGTCATGAATCATAAATTGAATCATGAATCATGAATCATGAATTGAATCATGAATTGAATCATGAATCATGAATTGAATCATGAATTATGAATCATATATTGAATCATGAATCATGAATCATGAATCTTGAATCATGAATCATAAATTGAATCATGAATCATGAATCATGAATTGAATCATGAATCATGAATCATGAATTGAATCATGAATTGAATCATGAATCATGAATTGAATCATGAATTATGAATCATATATTGAATCATGAATCATGAATCATGAATCTTGAATCATGAATCATAAATTGAATCATGAATCATGAATCATGAATTGAATCATGAATTGAATCATGAATCATGAATCATGAATTGAATCATGAATTATGAATCATGAATCAAATCATGAATCATGAATCATGAATTGAATCATGAATCAGGAATCATGAATAGAATCATGAATCATGAATCATGAATCGAATCATGAATCATGAATCATGAATCATGAATCATGAATTGAATCATGAATCATGAATCATGAATTGAATCATGAATCAAGAATCATGAATCATGACATGAATCATAAATCATAAATCATAAATTGAATCATGAATCATGAATCATGAATCGAATCATGAATCATGAATTGAATCATGAATCATGAATCATGAATTGAATCATGAATCATGAATTAAATTATGAATCATGAATCATAAATCATGAATTGAATCATGAATCATAAATCATGAATCATGAATCGAATCATGAATCATGAATTGAATCATGAATCATGAATTGAATCATGAATTGAATCATAAATCGATTAATGAATTGAATCATGAATCGAATCATGAATCATGAATCATGAATTGAATCATGAATTGAATCATGAATCGAATCATGAATTGAATCATGAATTATGAGTCATGAATCATAAATTGAATCATGAATCATGAATCATGAATTGAATCATGAATTGAATCATGAATCATGAATTGAATCATGAATTATGAATCATATATTGAATCATGAATCATGAATCTTGAATCATGAATCATAAATTGAATCATGAATCATGAATCATGAATCTTGAATCATGAATCATAAATTGAATCATGAATCATGAATTGAATCATGAATTGAATCATGAATCATGAATCATGAATTGAATCATGAATTATGAATCATGAATCATGAATCGAATCATGAATCATGAATTGAATCATGAATCGAATGAAGAATCATGAATCAAATCATGAATCATGAATTGAATCATGAATCAGGAATCATGAATTGAATCATGAATCATGAATCATGAATTGAATCATGAATCAAGAATCATGAATCATGACATGAATCATAAATCATAAATCATAAATTGAATCATGAATCATGAATCATGAATCGAATCATGAATCATGAATCATGAATTGAATCATGAATCATGAATCATGAATTGAATGATGAATCAAGAATCATGAATCATGACATGAATCATAAATCATAAATCATAAATTGAATCATGAATCATGAATTGAATCAGGATTCGAATCATGAATTGAATCATGAATCATAAATCATAAATTGAATCATGAATCATGAATCAAGAATCATGAATCGAATCATGAATTGAATCATGAATCATGAATCATGAATCGAATTATGAATTATGAATCAAGAATCATGAATCGAATCATGAATCATGAATTGAATCATGAATCATGAATCGTGAATTGAATCATGAATCATGAATCATGAATCATGAATCGAATCATGAATCATGAATCATGAATCGAATCATGAATCATGAATCATGAATCATGAATCATGAATCATGAATCATGAATTGAATCATGAATCATGAATCATGAATTGAATCATGAATCATGAATCATGAATCGAATCATGAATCATGAATCATAAATCATAAATCATAAATTGAATCATGAATCATGAATTGAATCAGGATTCGAATCATGAATTGAATCATGAATCATTAATCTTGAATCATGAATCATGAATTGAATCATGAATCATGAATTATAAATCATGAATTCAATTCATGAATCATGAATTGAATTATGAATCATGAATCATGAATCATGAATTGAATCATGAATCATGAACCATGAATCATGAATCGAATCATGAATTATGAATTGAATCATGAATCATGAATTGAATCATGAATCATGAATCATGAATTGAATCATGAATTGAATCATGAATCGAATAATGAATTGAATCATGAATCAAATCATGAATCATTAATCATGAATTGAATCATGAATTGAATCATAAATCGAATCATGAATTGAATCATGAATCATGAATCATGAATTGAATCATGAATCGAATCATGAATTGAATCATGAATCATGAATCATGAATCATAAATGTATTCATGAATCATGAATCATGAATCATGAATCATGAATTGAATCATGAATTGAATCATGAATCATGAATTGAATCATGAATCATGAATCATGAATTTAATCATGAATTGAATCATGAATCATAAATCATGAATTGAATCATAAATCATGAATCATGAATCATGAATTGAATCATGAATCATGAATCATGAATTGAATCATGAATCATAAATCATGAATCTAATCATAAATCATGAATTGAATCATGAATCATGAATCATGAATCATGAATCATGAATTGAATCATGAATCATGAATAATGAATTGAATCATGAATTGAATCATGAATCATGAATCATGAATAATGAATTGAATCATGAATCATAAATCATAAATCGAATAATGAATCATGAATTAAATCAGGATTCGAATCATGAATTAAATCATGAATCATGAATTAAATCATGAATCATGAATTGAATCATGAATCATGAATCATGAATCATGAATCATGAATCATAAATCATGAATTATGAATCATGAATCATAAATCGAATCATGAATCATGAATTGAATCATGAATCATGAATCATGAATTAAATCATGAATCATGAATCTTGAATCATGAATCATAACTTGAATCATGAATCATGAATCATGAATTGAATCATGAATTAAATCATGAATCATGAATCATGAATTGAATCATGAATTATGAATCATGAATTGAATCATGAATCATGAATTAAATCATGAATCATGAATCATGAATTGAATCATGAATTATGAATCATGAATTGAATCATGAATTATGAATCAAATCATGAATTAAATCATGAATCATGAATCATGAATTGAATCATGAATTATGAATCATGAATTGAATCATGAATTATGAATCAAATCATGAATCATGAATTGAATCATGAATCGAATCATGAATTGAATCATGAATCAAGAATCATGAATCGAATCATGAATCATGAATTGAATCATGAATCATGAATCATGAATTGAATCATGAATCATGAATCATGAATCATGAATCGAATCATGAATCATGAATCATGAATCATGAATCATGAATCATGAGTCATGAATTGAATCATGAATCATGAATCATGAATTGAATCATGAATCATGAATCATGAATCGAATCATGAATCATGAATCATAAATCATAAATCATAAATTGAATCATGAATCATGAATTGAATCAGGATTCGAATCATGAATTGAATCATGAATCATTAATCTTGAATCATGAATCATGAATTGAATCATGAATCATGAATTATAAATCATGAATTGAATCATGAATCATGAATTGAATTATGAATCATGAATCATGAATCATGAATTGAATCATGAATCATGAACCATGAATCATGAATCGAATCATGAATCATGAATTGAATCATGAATCATGAATTGAATCATGAATCATGAATCATGAATTGAATCATGAATTGAATCATGAATCGAATAATGAATTGAATCATGAATCAAATCATGAATCATGAATTGAATCATGAATCGAATCATGAATTGAATCATGAATCATGAATCATGAATCATAAATGTATTCATGAATCATGAATCATGAATCATGAATCATGAATTGAATCATGAATTGAATCATGAATCATGAATTGAATCATGAATTGAATCATGAATCATAAATCATGAATTGAAACATGAATCATGAATCATGAATCATGAATTGAATTATGAATCATGAATCATGAATCATGAATTGAATCATGAATCATAAATCATGAATCGAATCATAAATCATGAATTGAATCATGAATCATGAATCATGAATCATGAATCATGAATTGAATCATGAATCATGAATAATGAATTGAATCATGAATTGAATCATGAATCATGAATCATGAATAATGAATTGAATCATGAATCATAAATCATAAATCGAATAATGAATCATGAATTAAATCAGGATTCGAATCATGAATTAAATCATGAATCATGAATTGAATCATGAATCATGAATTGAATCATGAATCATGAATCATGAATCATGAATCATGAATCATAAATCATGAATTATGAATCATGAATTATGAATCATGAATCATGAATTGAATCATGAATTGAATCATGAATCATGAATCATGAATTGAATCATGAATCATGAATCATGAATCTTGAATCATGAATCATAACTTGAATCATGAATCATGAATCATGAATTGAATCATGAATTAAATCATGAATCATGAATCATGAATTGAATCATGAATTATGAATCATGAATTGAATCATGAATTATGAATCAAATCATGAATCATGAATTGAATCATGAATCGAATCATGAATCATGAATTGAATCATGAATCATGAATCGAATCATGAATCTTGAATCAAGAATTGAATCATGAATCATGAATCTTGAATTGAATCATGAATCATGAATCATGAATCGAATCATGAATCATGAATCAAGAATCATGAATCGAATCATGAATTGAATCATGAATCATGAATTATTAATTCAATCAAGAATCATGAATCATGAATCATGAATCATGAATTGAATCATGAATTATGAATCATGAATCGAATCATAAATCATGAATTGAATCATGAATCAGGAATCATGAATAGAATCATGAATCATGAATCATGAATCATGAATTGAATCATGAATCATGAATCATGAATCATGAATCATGAATATAATCATGAATCATGAATCATGAATTGAATCATGAATCAGGAATCATGAATCATGACATGAATCATAAATCATAAATCATAAATTGAATCATGAATCATGAATTGAATCATGAATCATGAATTATGAATCATGAATTGAATCATGAATCATGAATCATGAATCATGAATTGAATCATGAATTGAATCATGAATCATGAATTGAATCATGAATCATGAATCATGAATTTAATCATGAATTGAATCATGAATCATAAATCATGAATTGAATCATGAATCATGAATCATGAATCATGAATTGAATCATGAATCATGAATCATGAATTGAATCATGAATCATAAATCATGAATCTAATCATAAATCATGAATTGAATCATGAATCATGAATCATGAATCATGAATCATGAATTGAATCATGAATCATGAATAATGAATTGAATCATGAATTGAATCATGAATCATGAATCATGAATAATGAATTGAATCATGAATCATAAATCATAAATCGAATAATGAATCATGAATTAAATCAGGATTCGAATCATGAATTAAATCATGAATCATGAATTAAATCATGAATCATGAATTGAATCATGAATCATGAATCATGAATCATGAATCATGAATCATAAATCATGAATTATGAATCATGAATCATAAATCGAATCATGAATCATGAATTGAATCATGAATCATGAATCATGAATTAAATCATGAATCATGAATCTTGAATCATGAATCATAACTTGAATCATGAATCATGAATCATGAATTGAATCATGAATTAAATCATGAATCATGAATCATGAATTGAATCATGAATTATGAATCATGAATTGAATCATGAATCATGAATTAAATCATGAATCATGAATCATGAATTGAATCATGAATTATGAATCATGAATTGAATCATGAATTATGAATCAAATCATGAATTAAATCATGAATCATGAATCATGAATTGAATCATGAATTATGAATCAAATCATGAATCATGAATTGAATCATGAATCGAATCATGAATTGAATCATGAATCAAGAATCATGAATCGAATCATGAATCATGAATTGAATCATGAATCATGAATCATGAATTGAATCATGAATCATGAATCATGAATCATGAATCGAATCATGAATCATGAATCATGAATCATGAATCATGAATCATGAGTCATGAATTGAATCATGAATCATGAATCATGAATTGAATCATGAATCATGAATCATGAATCGAATCATGAATCATGAATCATAAATCATAAATCATAAATTGAATCATGAATCATGAATTGAATCAGGATTCGAATCATGAATTGAATCATGAATCATTAATCTTGAATCATGAATCATGAATTGAATCATGAATCATGAATTATAAATCATGAATTGAATCATGAATCATGAATTGAATTATGAATCATGAATCATGAATCATGAATTGAATCATGAATCATGAACCATGAATCATGAATCGAATCATGAATCATGAATTGAATCATGAATCATGAATTGAATCATGAATCATGAATCATGAATTGAATCATGAATTGAATCATGAATCGAATAATGAATTGAATCATGAATCAAATCATGAATCATGAATTGAATCATGAATCGAATCATGAATTGAATCATGAATCATGAATCATGAATCATAAATGTATTCATGAATCATGAATCATGAATCATGAATCATGAATTGAATCATGAATTGAATCATGAATCATGAATTTAATCATGAATTGAATCATGAATCATAAATCATGAATTGAAACATGAATCATGAATCATGAATCATGAATTGAATTATGAATCATGAATCATGAATCATGAATTGAATCATGAATCATAAATCATGAATCGAATCATAAATCATGAATTGAATCATGAATCATGAATCATGAATCATGAATCATGAATTGAATCATGAATCATGAATAATGAATTGAATCATGAATTGAATCATGAATCATGAATCATGAATAATGAATTGAATCATGAATCATAAATCATAAATCGAATAATGAATCATGAATTAAATCAGGATTCGAATCATGAATTAAATCATGAATCATGAATTGAATCATGAATCATGAATTGAATCATGAATCATGAATCATGAATCATGAATCATGAATCATGAATCATAAATCATGAATTATGAATCATGAATCATAAATCGAATCATGAATCATGAATTGAATCATGAATTGAATCATGAATCATGAATCATGAATTGAATCATGAATCATGAATCATGAATCTTGAATCATGAATCATAACTTGAATCATGAATCATGAATCATGAATTGAATCATGAATTAAATCATGAATCATGAATCATGAATTGAATCATGAATTATGAATCATGAATTGAATCATGAATTATGAATCAAATCATGAATCATGAATTGAATCATGAATCGAATCATGAATCATGAATTGAATCATGAATCATGAATCGAATCATGAATCTTGAATCAAGAATTGAATCATGAATCATGAATCTTGAATTGAATCATGAATCATGAATCATGAATCGAATCATGAATCATGAATCAAGAATCATGAATCGAATCATGAATTGAATCATGAATCATGAATTATTAATTCAATCAAGAATCATGAATCATGAATCATGAATCATGAATTGAATCATGAATTATGAATCATGAATCGAATCATAAATCATGAATTGAATCATGAATCAGGAATCATGAATAGAATCATGAATCATGAATCATGAATCATGAATTGAATCATGAATCATGAATCATGAATCATGAATCATGAATATAATCATGAATCATGAATCATGAATTGAATCATGAATCAGGAATCATGAATCATGACATGAATCATAAATCATAAATCATAAATTGAATCATGAATCATGAATTGAATCATGAATCATGAATTATGAATCATGAATTGAATTATGAATCATGAATTGAATTATGAATCATGAATTGAATCATGAATCATGAATTATGAATCATGAATTGAATTATGAATCATGAATTGAATTATGAATCATGAATCTTGAATCATGAATTGAGTCATGAATCATGAATCATGAATCGAATCATGAATCATAAATTGAATCATGGATTATGAATTGAATCATGAATCATGAATTATGAATCATGAATTGATTCATGAATCATGAATTGAATCATGAATCATGAATCATGAATTATAAATCGAATCATGAATCATGAATTGAATCATAAATCATGAATTGAATCATGAATCGATTAATGAATTGAATCATGAATCGAATCATGAATCATGAATCATGAATTGAATCATGAATTGAATCATGAATCGAATCATGAATTGAATCATGAATTATGAATCATGAATCATAAATTGAATCATGAATCATGAATCATGAATTGAATCATGAATTGAATCATGAATCATGAAGTGAATCATGAATCATGAATCATGAATTGAATCATGAATCATGAATCATGAATCGAATCATGAATCATGAATCATAAATCATAAATCATAAATTGAATCATGAATCATGAATTGAATCAGGATTCGAATCATGAATTGAATCATGAATCATTAATCTTGAATCATGAATCATGAATTGAATCATGAATCATGAATTATAAATCATGAATTGAATCATGAATCATGAATTGAATTATGAATCATGAATCATGAATCATGAATTGAATCATGAATCATGAACCATGAATCATGAATCGAATCATGAATCATGAATTGAATCATGAATCATGAATTGAATCATGAATCATTAATCATGAAATGAATCATGAATTGAATCATGAATCGAATAATGAATTGAATCATGAATCAAATCATGAATCATTAATCATGAATTGAATCATGAATTGAATCATAAATCGAATCATGAATTGAATCATGAATCATGAATCATGAATTGAATCATGAATCGAATCATGAATTGAATCATGAATCATGATTCATGAATCATAAATGTATTCATGAATCATGAATCATGAATCATGAATCATGAATTGAATCATGAATTGAATCATGAATCATGAATTGAATCATGAATCATGAATCATGAATTTAATCATGAATTGAATCATGAATCATAAATCATGAATTGAAACATGAATCATGAATCATGAATCATGAATTGAATTATGAATCATGAATCATGAATCATGAATTGAATCATGAATCATAAATCATGAATCGAATCATAAATCATGAATTGAATCATGAATCATGAATCATGAATCATGAATCATGAATTGAATCATGAATCATGAATAATGAATTGAATCATGAATTGAATCATGAATCATGAATCATGAATAATGAATTGAATCATGAATCATAAATCATAAATCGAATAATGAATCATGAATTAAATCAGGATTCGAATCATGAATTAAATCATGAATTATGAATTGAATCATGAATCATGAATTGAATCATGAATCATGAATCATGAATCATGAATCATAAATCATGAATTATGAATCATGAATCATAAATCGAATCATGAATCATGAATTGAATCATGAATTGAATCATGAATCATGAATCATGAATTGAATCATGAATCATGAATCATGAATCTTGAATCATGAATCAAAACTTGAATCATGAATCATGAATCATGAATTGAATCATGAATTAAATCATGAATCATGAATCATGAATTGAATCATGAATTATGAATCATGAATTGAATCATGAATTATGAATCAAATCATGAATCATGAATTGAATCATGAATAGAATCATGAATCATGAATTGAATCATGAATCATGAATCGAATCATGAATCTTGAATCAAGAATTGAATCATGAATCATGAATCATGAATCTTGAATTGAATCATGAATCATGAATCATGAATCGAATCATGAATCATGAATCAAGAATCATGAATCGAATCATGAATTGAATCATGAATCATGAATCATGAATTATTAATTCAATCAAGAATCATGAATCATGAATCATGAATCATGAATTGAATCATGAAATATGAATCATGAATCGAATCATAAATCATGAATTGAATCATGAATCAGGAATCATGAATAGAATCATGAATCATGAATCATGAATCATGAATTGAATCATGAATCATGAATCATGAATCATGAATCATGAATTTAATCATGAATCATGAATCATGAATTGAATCATGAATCAGGAATCATGAATCATGACATGAATCATAAATCATAAATCATAAATTGAATCATGAATCATGAATTGAATCATGAATCATGAATTATGAATCATGAATTGAATTATGAATCATGAATTGAATTATGAATCATGAATCTTGAATCATGAATTGAATCATGAATCATGAATCATGAATTGAATCATGAATCGAATCATGAATCATGAATCATGAATTGAATCATGAATCATGAATCATGAATTGAATCATGAATCATGAATTAAATTATGAATCATGAATCATGAATCATGAATTGAATCATGAATCATAAATCATGAATCATGAATCGAATCATGAATCATGAATTGAATCATGAATCATGAATTGAATCATGAATCATGAATTGAATCATGAATTGAATCATGAATCGATTAATGAATGAATCATGAATCGAATCATGAATCATGAATCATGAATTGAATCATGAATTGAATCATGAATCGAATCATGAATTGAATCATTAATTATGAGTCATGAATCATAAATTGAATCATGAATCATGAATCATGAATTGAATCATGAATTGAAACATGAATCATGAATTGAATCATGAATTATGAATCATATATTGAATCATGAATCATGAATCATGAATTGAATCATGAATTGAATCATGAATCATGAATCATGAATTGAATCATGAATTATGAATCATGAATTGAATCATGAATCATGAATCGAATCATGAATCATAAATTGAATCATGAATCGAATCATGAATCATGAATTGAATCATGAATCTTGAATCGAATCATGAATCTTGAATCAAGAATTGAATCATGAATCATGAATCATGAATCATGAATCATGAATTGAATCATGAATCATGAATCATGAATCGAATTATGAATCATGAATCATGAATCGAGAATTATTAATTCAATCAAGAATCATGAATCAAGAATCATGAATCATAATTGGAATCATAAATCATGAATCATGAATCGAATTATGAATCATGAATCAAAAATCATGAATCGAATCATGAATCATGAATTGAATCATGAATCATGAATCATGAATTGAATCATGAATCAAGAATCATGAATCATGACATGAATCATAAATCATAAATCATAAATTGAATCATGAATCATGAATCATGAATCGAATCATGAATCATGAATCATGAATTGAATCATGAATCATGAATCATGAATTGAATCATGAATCAAGAATCATGAATCATGACATGAATCATAAATCATAAATTGAATCATGAATCATGAATTGAATCAGGATTCGAATCATGAATTGAATCATGAATCATGAATCATGAATCGAATCATGAATCATGAATCAAGAATCATGAATCGAATCATGAATTGAATCATGAATCATGAATCATGAATCGAATTATGAATTATGAATCAAGAATCATGAATCGAATCATGAATCATGAATTGAATCATGAATCATGAATCATGAATTGAATCATGAATCATGAATCATGAATCATGAATCGAATCATGAATCATGAATCATGAATCATGAATCATGAATCATGAATTGAATCATGAATCATGAATCATGAATTGAATCATGAATCATGAATCATGAATCGAATCATGAATCATGAATCATAAATCATAAATCATAAATTGAATCATGAATCATGAATTGAATCAGGATTCGAATCATGAATTGAATCATGAATCATTAATCTTGAATCATGAATCATGAATCATGAATTATAAATCATGAATTGAATCATGAATCATGAATCATGAATCTTGAATTGAATCATGAATCATGAATCGAATCATGAATCATGAATCAAGAATCATGAATCGAATCATGAATTGAATCATGAATCATGAATCATGAATTATTAATTCAATCAAGAATCATGAATCATGAATCATGAATTGAATCACGAATCATGAATCATGAATCGAATCATAATTTGAATCATGAATCATGAATCATGAATTATTAATTCAATCAAGAATCATGAATCATGAATCATGAATTGAATCACGAATCATGAATCATGAATCGAATCATGAATCATGAATAGAATCATGAATCATGAATCGAATCATGAATCATGAATCATGAATCGAATCATGAATCATGAATCATGAATCATGAATCATGAATCATGAATCATGAATTGAATCATGAATCATGAATCATGAATTGAATCATGAATCAAGAATCATGAATCATGACACGAATCATAAATCATAAATTGAATCATGAATCATGAATCATGAATCGAATCATGAATCATGAATCATGAATTGAATCATGAATCATGAATCATGAATTGAATCATGAATCATGAATTAAATTATGAATCATGAATCATAAATCATGAATTGAATCATGAATCATAAATCATGAATCATGAATCGAATCATGAATCATGAATTGAATCATGAATTCATGAATCGAATCATGAATCATGAATCATGAATATGAATCATGAATTGAATCATGAATTGAGAATCATGAATTGAATCATGAATTATGAGGTCATGAATCATAAATTGAATCATGAATCATGAATTGAATCATGAATCTGAATCATGAATCATGAATTGAATCATGAATTATGAATCATATATTGAATCATGAATCATGAATCATGAATATTGAATCATTGAATCATATATTGAATCATGAATCATGAATTGAATCATGAATTGAATCATGAATCATGAATCATGAATTGAATCATGAATTGAATCATGAATCATGAATTGAATCATGAATTATGAATCATATATTGAATCATGAATCATGAATCATGAATCTTGAATCATAGAATCATAAATTGAATCATGAATCATGAATCATGAATTGAATCATGAATTGAATCATGAAATCATGAATCATGAATTGAATCATGAATCATGAATCATGATCGAATCATGAATCATGAATTGAATCATGAATCGAATCAAGAATCATGAATCAAATCATGAATCATGAATTGAATCATGAATCAGGAATCATGAATTGAATCATGAATCATGAATCATGAATTGAATCATGAATCAAGAATCATGAATCATGACATGAATCATAAATCATAAATCATAAATTGAATCATGAATCATGAATCATGAATCGAATCAATGAATCATGAATCATGAATTGAAATCATGAATCAGGAATCATGAATAGAATCATGAATCATGAATCATGAATCAGAATCAATGAATCATGAATCATGAATCATGAATCATGAATTGAATCATGAATCATGAATCATGAATTGAATCATGAATCAAGAATCATGAATCATGACATGAATCATAAATCATAAATCATAAATTGAATCATGAATCATGAATCATGAATCGAATCATGAATCATGAATCATGAATTGAATCATGAATCATGAATCATGAATTGAATCATGAATCATGAATTAAATTATGAATCATGAATCATAAATCATGATTGAATCATGAATCATAAAATCATGAATCATGAATCGAATCATGAATCATGAATTGAATCATGAATCATGAATTGAATCATGAATTGAATCATAAATCGATTAATGAATTGAATCATGAATCGAATCATGAATCATGAATCATGAATTGAATCATGAATTGAATCATGAATCGAATCATGAAGTTGAATCATGAATTATGAGTCATGAATCTTAAATTGAAATCATGAATCATAAATCATGAATTGAATCATGAATTGAATCATGAATTGAATCATGAATTATGAATCATATATTGAATCATGAATCATGAATCATGAATCTTGAATCATGAATCATAAATTGAATCATGAATCATGAATCATGAATTGAATCATGAATTGAATCATGAATCATGAATCATGAATTGAATCATGAATTGAATCATGAATCATGAATTGAATCATGAATTATGAATCATATATTGAATCATGAATCATGAATCATGAATCTTGAATCATGAATCATAAATTGAATCATGAATCATGAATTGAATCATGAATCATGAATCATGAATTGAATCATGAATTATGAATCATGAATTGAATCAATGAATAATGAATCGAATCATGAATCATAAATTGAATCATGAATCGAATCAAGAATCATGAATCAAATCATGAATCATGAATTGAATCATGAATCAGGAATCATGAATTGAATCATGAATCATGAATCATGAATTGAATCATGAATCAAGAATCATGAATCATGAACAATGAATCATAAAATCATAAATCATAAATTGAATCATGAATCATGAATCATGAATCGAATCATGAATCATGAATCATGAATTGAATCATGAATCATGAATCATGAATTGAATGATGAATCAAGAATCATGAATCATGACATGAATCATAAATCATAAATCATAAATTGAATCATGAATCATGAATTGAATCAGGATTCGATTCATGAATTGAATCATGAATCATAAATCATAAATTGAATCATGAATCATGAATCAAGAATCATGAATCGAATCATGAATTGAATCATGAATCATGAATCATGAATCGAAATTATGAATTATGAATCAAGAATCATGAATCGAATCATGAATCATGAATTGAATCATGAATCATGAATCATAAATTGAATCATGAATCATGAATCATGAAATCATGAATCGAATCATGAAATCATGAATCATGAATCATGAATCATGAATTCGAATCATGAATCATGAATCATGAATTGAATCATGAATCATGAATCATGAATCGAATCATGAATCATGAATCATAAATCATAAATCATAAATTGAATCATGAATCATGAATTGAATCAGGATTCGAATCATGAATTGAATCATGAATCATTAATCTTGAATCATGAATCATGAATTTAATCATGAATCATGAATTATAAATCATGAATTCAATTCATGAATCATGAATTGAATTATGAATCATGAATCATGAATCATGAATTGAATCATGAATCATGAACCATGAATCATTAATCGAATCATGAATCATGAATTGAATCATGAATCATGAATTGAATCATGAATCATGAATCATGAATTGAATCATGAATTGAATCATGAAATCGAATAATGAATTGAATCATGAATCAAATCATGAATCATTAATCATGAATTGAATCATGAATTGAATCATAAATCGAATCATGAATTGAATCATTGAATCATGAATTGAATCTTGAATCGAATCATGAATTGAATCATGAATCATGAATCATGAATCATAAATGTATTCATGAATCATGAATCATGAATCATGAATCATGAATTGAATCATGAATTGAATCATGAATCATGAATTGAATCAAGAATCATGAATCATGAATTTTAATCATGAATTGAATCATGAATCATAAATCATGAATTGAATCATGAATCATGAATCATGAATCATGAATTGAATCATGAATCATGAATCATGAATTGAATCATGAATCATAAATCATGAATCTAATCATAAATCATGAATTGAATCATGAATCATGAATCATGAATCATGAATCATGAATTGAATCATGAATCATGAATAATGAATTGAATCATGAATTGAATCATGAATCATGAATCATGAATAATGAATTGAATCATGAATCATAAATCATAAATCGAATAATGAATTCATGAATTAAATCAGGATTCGAATCATGAATTAAATCATGAATCATGAATTAAAATCATGAATCATGAATTAAATCATGAATCATGAATCATGAATCATGGAATCATAAATCATGAATTATGAATCATGAATCATAAATCGAAATCATGAATCATGAATTGAATTCATGAATTGAATCATGAATCATGAATCATGAATTGAACTCATGAATCATGAATCTTGAATCATGAATCATAACTTGAATCATGAATCATGAATCATGAATTGAATCATGAATTAAATCATGAATCATGAATCATGAATTGAATCATGAATTATGAATCATGAATTGAATCATGAATTATGAATCAAATCATGAATTAAATCATGAATCATGAATCATGAATTGAATCATGAATTATGAATCATGAATTGAATCATGAATTATGAATCAAATCATGAATCATGAATTGACAATCATGAATCGAATCATGAATCATGAATTGAATCATGAATCATGAATCGAATTATGATATATGAATCAAGAATCATGAATCGAATCATGAATCATGAATTGAAGTCATTGAATCATGAATCATGAATTGAATCATGAATCATGAATCATGAATCGAATCATGAATCATGAATCATGAATCATGTAATCATGAGTCATGAATTGAATCATGAATCATGAATCATGAATTGAATCATGAATCATGAATCATGAATCGAATCATGAATCATGAATCATAAATCATAAATCATAAATTGAATCATGAATCATGAATTGAATCAGGATTCGAAATCATGAATTGAATCATGAATCATTAATCTTGTATCATGAATCATGAATTGAATCATGAATCATGAATTATAAATCATGAATTGAGATCATGAATCATGAATTGAATTATGAATCATGAATCATGAATCATGAATTGAATCATGAATCATGAACCATGAATCATGAATCGAATCATGAATCATGAATTTGAATCATGAATCATGAATTGAATCATGAATCATGAATTGAATCAATGAATTGAATCATGAATCGAATAATGAATGAATCATGAATCAAATCATGAATCATTAATCATGAATTGAATCATGAAATTGAATCATAAATCGAGATCATGAATTGAATCATGAATCATGAATCATGAATTGAATCATGAATCGAAATCATGAATTGAATCATGAATCATGAATCATGAATCATAAATGTATTCATGAATCATGAATCATGAATTGAATCATGAATTGAATCATGAATCATGAATTGAATCATGAATCATGAATCATGAATTTAAATCATGAATTGAATCATGAATCATAAATCATGAATTGAAACATTGAATCATGAATCATGAATCACGAATTGAATTATGAATCATGAATTCATGAATCATGAATTGAATCATTAATCATAAATCATGAATCGAATCATAAATCATGAATTGAATCATGAATCATGAATCATGAATCATGAATCATGAATTGAATCATGAATCATGAATAATGAATTGAATCATGAATTGAATCATGAATCATGAATCATGAATAATGAATTGGAATCATGAATCATAAATCATAAATCGAATAATGAATCCTGAATTAAATCAGGATTCGAATCATGAATTAAATCATGAATCATGAATCATGAATCATAAATCATGAATTATGAATCATGAATCATAAATCGAATCATGAATCATGAATTGAATCATGAATTGAATCATGAATCATGAATCATGAATTGAATCATGAATCATGAATCATGAATCTTGAATCATGAATCATAACTTGAATCATGAATCATGAATCATGAATTGAATCATGAATTAAATCATGAATCATGAATCATGAATTGAATCATGAATTATGAATCATGAATTGAATCATGAATTATGAATCAAATCATGAATCATGAATTGAATCATGAATCGAATCATGAATCATGAATTGAATCATGAATCATGAATCGAATCATGAATCTTGAATCAAGAATTGAATCATGAATCATGAATCATGAATCTTGAATTGAATCATGAATCATGAATCATGAATCGAATCATGAATCATGAATCAAGAATCATGAATCGAATCATGAATTGAATCATGAATCATGAATCATGAATTATTAATTCAATCAAGAATCATGAATCATGAATCATGAATCATGAATTGAATCATGAATTATGAATCATGAATCGA
This sequence comes from Mixophyes fleayi, assembly GCF_038048845.1. NCBI lineage: Eukaryota > Metazoa > Chordata > Amphibia > Anura > Limnodynastidae > Mixophyes > Mixophyes fleayi. The sequence continues at coordinate 64,671 of NW_027447602.1, read as the reverse complement.
ATCATAAATCATGAATTGAATCATGAATCAGGAATCATGAATAGAATCATGAATCATGAATCATGAATCATGAATTGAATCATGAATCATGAATCATGAATCATGAATCATGAATTTAATCATGAATCATGAATCATGAATTGAATCATGAATCAGGAATCATGAATCATGACATGAATCATAAATCATAAATCATAAATTGAATCATGAATCATGAATTGAATCATGAATCATGAATTATGAATCATGAATTGAATTATGAATCATGAATTGAATTATGAATCATGAATTGAATCATGAATCATGAATTATGAATCATGAATTGAATTATGAATCATGAATTGAATTATGAATCATGAATCTTGAATCATGAATTGAATCATGAATCATGAATCATGAATCGAATCATGAATCATAAATTGAATCATGGATTATGAATTGAATCATGAATCATGAATTATGAATCATGAATTGATTCATGAATCATGAATTGAATCATGAATCATGAATCATGAATTATAAATCGAATCATGAATCATGAATTGAATCATAAATCATGAATTGAATCATGAATTGAATCATGAATCGATTAATGAATTGAATCATGAATCGAATCATGAATCATGAATCATGAATTGAATCATGAATTGAATCATGAATCGAATCATGAATTGAATCATGAATTATGAATCATGAATCATAAATTGAATCATGAATCATGAATCATGAATTGAATCATGAATTGAATCATGAATCATGAAGTGAATCATGAATCATGAATCATGAATTGAATCATGAATCATGAATCATGAATCGAATCATGAATCATGAATCATAAATCATAAATCATAAATCGAATAATGAATCATGAATTAAATCAGGATTCGAATCGTGAATTAAATCATGAATCATGAATTAAATCATGAATCATGAATTGAATCATGAATCATGAATCATGAATCATGAATCATAAATCATGAATTATGAATCATGAATCATAAATCGAATCATGAATCATGAATTGAATCATGAATTGAATCATGAATCATGAATCATGAATTGAATCATGAATCATGAATCTTGAATCATGAATCATAACTTGAATCATGAATCATGAATTGAATCATGAATTAAATCATGAATCATGAATCATGAATTGAATCATGAATTATGAATCATGAATTGAATCATGAATTATGAATCAAATCATGAATTAAATCATGAATCATGAATCATGAATTGAATCATGAATTATGAATCATGAATTGAATCATGAATTATGAATCAAATCATGAATCATGAATTGAATCATGAATCGAATCATGAATCATGAATTGAAATCATGAATCATGAATCATGAATCGAATTATGATATATGAATCAAGAATCATGAATCGAATCATGAATCATGAATTGAATCATGAATCATGAATCATGAATTGAATCATGAATCATGAATCATGAATCATGAATCGAATCATGAATCATGAATCATGAATCATGAGTCATGAATTGAATCATGAATCATGAATCATGAATTGAATCATGAATCATGAATCATGAATCGAATCATGAATCATGAATCATAAATCATAAATCATAAATTGAATCATGAATCATGAATTGAATCAGGATTCGAATCATGAATTGAATCATGAATCATTAATCTTGAATCATGAATCATGAATTGAATCATGAATCATGAATTATAAATCATGAATTGAATCATGAATCATGAATTGAATTATGAATCATGAATCATGAATCATGAATTGAATCATGAATCATGAACCATGAATCATGAATCGAATCATGAATCATGAATTGAATCATGAATCATGAATTGAATCATGAATCATGAATCATGAATTGAATCATGAATTGAATCATGAATCGAATAATGAATTGAATCATGAATCAAATCATGAATCATTAATCATGAATTGAATCATGAATTGAATCATAAATCAAATCATGAATTGAATCATGAATCATGAATCATGAATTGAATCATGAATCGATTCATGAATTGAATCATGAATCATGAATCATGAATCATAAATGTATTCATGAATCATGAATCATGAATCATGAATCATGAATTGAATCATGAATTGAATCATGAATCATGAATTGAATCATGAATCATGAATCATGAATTTAATCATGAATTGAATCATGAATCATAAATCATGAATTGAAACATGAATCATGAATCATGAATCATGAATTGAATTATGAATCATGAATCATGAATCATGAATTGAATCATGAATCATAAATCATGAATCGAATCATAAATCATGAATTGAATCATGAATCATGAATCATGAATCATGAATCATGAATTGAATCATGAATCATGAATAATGAATTGAATCATGAATTGAATCATGAATCATGAATCATGAATAATGAATTGAATCATGAATCATAAATCATAAATCGAATAATGAATCATGAATTAAATCAGGATTCGAATCATGAATTAAATCATGAATCATGAATTGAATCATGTATCATGAATTGAATCATGAATCATGAATCATGAATCATGAATCATAAATCATGAATTATGAATCATGAATCATAAATCGAATCATGAATCATGAATTGAATCATGAATTGAATCATGAATCATGAATCATAACTTGAATCATGAATCATGAATCATGAATTGAATCATGAATTAAATCATGAATCATGAATCATGAATTGAATCATGAATTATGAATCATGAATTGAATCATGAATTATGAATCAAATCATGAATCATGAATTGAATCATGAATCGAATCATGAATCATGAATCGAATCATGAATCTTGAATCAAGAATTGAATCATGAATCATGAATCATGAATCTTGAATTGAATCATGAATCATGAATCATGAATCGAATCATGAATCATGAATCAAGAATCATGAATCGAATCATGAATTGAATCATGAATCATGAATCATGAATTATTAATTCAATCAAGAATCATGAATCATGAATCATGAATCATGAATTGAATCATGAATTATGAATCATGAATCGAATCATAAATCATGAATTGAATCATGAATCAGGAATCATGAATAGAATCATGAATCATGAATCATGAATCATGAATTGAATCATGAATCATGAATCATGAATCATGAATCATGAATTTAATCATGAATCATGAATCATGAATTGAATCATGAATCAGGAATCATGAATCATGACATGAATCATAAATCATAAATCATAAATTGAATCATGAATCATGAATTGAATCATGAATCATGAATTATGAATCATGAATTGAATTATGAATCATAAATCATAAATCATAAATTGAATCATGAATCATGAATTGAATCATGAATCATGAATTATGAATCATGAATTGAATTATGAATCATGAATTGAATTATGAATCATGAATTGAATCATGAATCATGAATTATGAATCATGAATTGAATTATGAATCATGAATTGAATTATGAATCATGAATCTTGAATCATGAATTGAATCATGAATCATGAATCATGAATCGAATCATGAATCATAAATTGAATCATGGATTATGAATTGAATCATGAATCATGAATTATGAATCATGAATTGATTCATGAATCATGAATTGAATCATGAATCATGAATCATGAATTATAAATCGAATCATGAATCATGAATTGAATCATAAATCATGAATTGAATCATGAATTGAATCATGAATCGATTAATGAATTGAATCATGAATCGAATCATGAATCATGAATCATGAATTGAATCATGAATTGAATCATGAATCGAATCATGAATTGAATCATGAATTATGAATCATGAATCATAAATTGAATCATGAATCATGAATCATGAATTGAATCATGAATTGAATCATGAATCATGAAGTGAATCATGAATCATGAATCATGAATTGAATCATGAATCATGAATCATGAATCGAATCATGAATCATGAATCATAAATCATAAATCATAAATTGAATCATGAATCATGAATTGAATCAGGATTCGAATCATGAATTGAATCATGAATCATTAATCTTGAATCATGAATCATGAATTGAATCATGAATCATGAATTATAAATCATGAATTGAATCATGAATCAAGAATTGAATTATGAATCATGAATCATGAATCATGAATTGAATCATGAATCATGAACCATGAATCATGAATCGAATCATGAATCATGAATTGAATCATGAATCATGAATTGAATCATGAATCATGAATCATGAATTGAATCATGAATTGAATCATGAATCGAATAATGAATTGAATCATGAATCAAATCATGAATCATTAATCATGAATTGAATCATGAATTGAATCATAAATCGAATCATGAATTGAATCATGAATCATGAATCATGAATTGAATCATGAATCGAATCATGAATTGAATCATGAATCATGAATCATGAATCATAAATGTATTCATGAATCATGAATCATGAATCATGAATCATGAATTGAATCATGAATTGAATCATGAATCATGAATTGAATCATGAATCATGAATCATGAATTTAATCATGAATTGAATCATTATTTATAAATCATGAATTGAAACATGAATCATGAATCATGAATCATGAATTGAATAATGAATCATGAATCATGAATCGAATCATAAATCATGAATTGAATCATGAATCATGAATCATGAATCATGAATCATGAATTGAATCATGAATTATGAATAATGAATTGAATCATGAATTGAATCATGAATCATGAATCATGAATAATGAATTGAATCATGAATCATAAATCATAAATCGAATAATGAATCATGAATTAAATCAGGATTCGAATCATGAATTAAATCATGAATCATGAATTGAATCATGAATCATGAATTGAATCATGAATCATGAATCATGAATCATGAATCATGAATCATAAATCATGAATTAAATCATGAATCATGAATTGAATCATGAATCATGAATTGAATCATGAATCATGAATCATGAATCATGAATCATGAATCATAAATCATGAATTATGAATCATGAATCATAAATCGAATCATGAATCATGAATTGAATCATAAATTGAATCATGAATCATGAATCATGAATTGAATCATGAATCATGAATCATGAATCTTGAATCATGAATCATAACTTGAATCATGAATCATGAATCATGAATTGAATCATGAATTAAATAATGAATCATGAATCATGAATTGAATCATGAATTATGAATCATGAATTGAATCATGAATTATGAATCAAATCATGAATCATAAATTGAATCATGAATCGAATCATGAATCATGAATTGAATCATGAATCATGAATCGAATCATGAATCTTGAATCAAGAATTGAATCATGAATCATGAATCATGAATCTTGAATTGAATCATGAATCATGAATCATGAATCGAATCATGAATCATGATTCAAGAATCATGAATCGAATCATGAATTGAATCATGAATCATGAATCATGAATCATGAATTGAATCATGAATTATGAATCATGAATCGAATCATAAATCATGAATTGAATCATGAATCAGGAATCATGAATAGAATCATGAATCATGAATCATGAATCATGAATTGAATCATGAATCATGAATCATGAATCATGAATCATGAATTTAATCATGAATCATGAATCATGAATTGAATCATGAATCAGGAATCATGAATCATGACATGAATCATAAATCATAAATCATAAATTGAATCATGAATCATGAATTGAATCATGAATCATGAATTATGAATCATGAATTGAATTATGAATCATGAATTGAATTATGAATCCTGAATTGAATCATGAATCATGAATTATGAATCATGAATTGAATTATGAATCATGAATTGAATTATGAATCATGAATCTTGAATCATGAATTGAATCATGAATCATGAATCATGAATCGAATCATGAATCATAAATTGAATCATAGATTATGAATTGAATCATGAATCATGAATTATGAATCATGAATTGATTCATGAATCATGAATTGAATCATGAATCATGAATCATGAATTATAAATCGAATCATGAATCATGAATTGAATCATAAATCATGAATTGAATCATGAATTGAATCATGAATCGATTTATGAATTGAATCATGAATCGAATCATGAATCATGAATCATGAATTGAATCATGAATTGAATCATGAATCGAATCATGAATTGAATCATGAATTATGAATCATGAATCATAAATTGAATCATGAATCATGAATCATGAATTGAATCATGAATTGAATTATGAATCATGAATTGAATCATGAATCATGAATCAAATCATGAATCATGAATGGAATCATGAATCGAATCATGAATCATGAATTGAATCATGAATCATAAATCATGAATCGAATCATAAATCATGAATTGAATCATGAATCATGAATAATGAATTGAATCATGAATTGAATCATAAATCATGAATTGAATCATGAATCATGAATTGAATCATGAATCATTAATTGAATCATGAATCATGAATCATAAATCATGAATCATGACATGAATTATGAATCATGAATCATAAATCGAATCATGAATCATGAATTGAATCATGAATTGAATTCTGAATCATAAATCATGAATTGAATCGTGAATCATGAATCTTGAATCTTGAATCATGAATCATAAATTGAATCATGAATCATGAATCATGAATTAAATCATGAATTAAATCATGAATCATGAATCATGAATTGAATCATGAATTATGAATCATGAATTGAATCATGAATCATGAATCGAATCATGAATCATGAATCGAATCATGAATCATGAATTAAATCATGAATCATGAATCGAATCATGAATCTTGAATCAAGAATTGAATCATGAATCATGAATCATGAATCTTGAATTGAATCATGAATCATGAATCGAATCATGAATCATGAATTAAGAATCATGAATCGAATCATGAATTGAATCATGAATCATGAATCATGAATCGAATCATGAATCATAAATAGAATCATGAATCAGGAATCATGAATAGAATCATGAATCATGAATCATGAATCATGAATTGAATCATGAATCATGAATCATGAATCATGAATTGAATCATGAATCATGAATCATGAATTGAATCATGAATCAAGAATCATGAATCATGACATGAATCATAAATCATAAATCATAAATTGAATCATGAATCATGAATCATGAATCGAATCATGAATCATGAATTGAATCATGAATCATGAATCATGAATTGAATCATGAATCATGAATTAATTTATGAATCATGAATCATGAATCATGAATTGAATCATGAATCATAAATCATGAATCATGAATCGAATCATAAATCATGAATTGAATCATGAATCGAATCATGAATCATGAATTGAATCATGAATTGAATCATGAATCGATTAATGAATTGAATCATGAATCGAATCATGAATCAAGAATTGAATCATGAATTGAATCATGAATCGAATCATGAATTGAATCATTAATTATGAGTCATGAATCATAAATTGAATCATGAATCATGAATCATGAATTGAATCATGAATTGAAACATGAATCATGAATTGAATCATGAATTATGAATCATATATTGAATCATGAATCATGAATCATGAATTCAATCATGAATTGAATCATGAATCATGAATCATGAATTGAATCATGAATTATGAATCATGAATTGAATCATGAATCATGAATCGAATCATGAATCATGAATTGAATCATGAATCGAATCATGAATCATGAATTGAATCATGAATCTTGAATCGAATCATGAATCTTGAATCAAGAATTGAATCATGAATCATGAATCATGAATCATGAATCATGAATTGAATCATGAATCATGAATCATGAATCGAATTATGAATCATGAATCATGAATCGAGAATTTTTAATTCAATCAAGAATCATGAATCATGAATCATGAATCATAATTGGAATCATAAATAATGAATCATGAATCGAATTATGAATCATGAATCAAAAATCATGAATCGAATCATGAATCATGAATTGAATCATGAATCAGGAATCATGAATTGAATCATGAATCATGAATCATGAATTGAATCATGAATCAAGAATCATGAATCATGACATGAATCATAAATCATAAATCATAAATTGAATCATGAATCATGAATCATGAATCGAATCATGAATCATGAATCATGAATTGAATCATGAATCATGAATCATGAATTGAATCATGAATCAAGAATCATGAATCATGACATGAATCATAAATCATAAATCATAAATTGAATCATGAATCATGAATTGAATCAGGATTCGAATCATGAATTGAATCATGAATCATGAATCATGAATCGAATCATGAATCATGAATCAAGAATCATGAATCGAATCATGAATTGAATCATGAATCATGAATCATGAATCGAATTATGAATTATGAATCAAGAATCATGAATCGAATCATGAATCATGAATTGAATCATGAATCATGAATCATGAATTGAATCATGAATCATGAATCATGAATCATGAATCGAATCATGAATCATGAATCATGAATCATGAATCATGAATTGAATCATGAATCATGAATCATGAATTGAATCATGAATCATGAATCATGAATTGAATCATGAATCATGAATCATAAATCATAAATCATAAATTGAATCATGAATCATGAATTGAATCAGGATTCGAATCATGAATTGAATCATGAATCATTAATCTTGAATCATGAATCATGAATCATGAATTATAAATCATGAATTGAATCATGAATCATGAATCATGAATCTTGAATTGAATCATGAATCATGAATCGAATCATGAATCATGAATCAAGAATCATGAATCGAATCATGAATTGAATCATGAATCATGAATCATGAATTATTAATTCAATCAAGAATCATGAATCATGAATCATGAATTGAATCACGAATCATGAATCATGAATCGAATCATGAATTGAATCATGAATCATGAATCATGAATTATTAATTCAATCAAGAATCATGAATCATGAATCATGAATTGAATCACGAATCATGAATCATGAATCGAATCATGAATCATAAATTGAATCATGAATCAGGAATCATGAATAGAATCATGAATCATGAATCAGGAATCATGAATCGAATCATGAATCATGAATCATGAATCATGAATCATGAATTGAATCATGAATCATGAATCATGAATTGAATCATGAATCAAGAATCATGAATCATGACATGAATCATAAATCATAAATCATAAATTGAATCATGAATCATGAATCATGAATCGAATCATGAATCATGAATCATGAATTGAATCATGAATCATGAATCATGAATTGAATCATGAATCATGAATTAAATTATGAATCATGAATCATGAATCATGAATCGAATCATGAATCATGAATTGAATCATGAATCATGAATTGAATCATGAATTGAATCATAAATCGATTAATGAATTGAATCATGAATCGAATCATGAATCATGAATCATGAATTGAATCATGAATTGAATCATGAATCGAATCATGAATTGAATCATGAATTATGAGTCATGAATCATAAATTGAATCATGAATCATGAATCATGAATTGAATCATGAATTGAATCATGAATCATGAATTGAATCATGAATTATGAATCATATATTGAATCATGAATCATGAATCTTGAATCATGAATCATAAATTGAATCATGAATCATGAATCATGAATTGAATCATGAATTGAATCATGAATCATGAATCATGAATTGAATCATGAATTGAATCATGAATCATGAATTGAATCATGAATTATGAATCATATATTGAATCATGAATCATGAATCATGAATCTTGAATCATGAATCATAAATTGAATCATGAATCATGAATCATGAATTGAATCATGAATTGAATCATGAATCATGAATCATGAATTGAATCATGAATTATGAATCATGAATTGAATCATGAATCATGAATCAAATCATGAATCATGAATTGAATCATGAATCGAATCAAGAATCATGAATCATGAATTGAATCATGAATCAGGAATCATGAATTGAATCATGAATCATGAATCATGAATTGAATCATGAATCAAGAATCATGAATCATGACATGAATCATAAATCATAAATCATAAATTGAATCATGAATCATGAATCATGAATCGAATCATGAATCATGAATCATGAATTGAATCATGAATCAGGAATCATGAATAGAATCATGAATCATGAATCATGAATCATGAATCGAATCATGAATCATGAATCATGAATCATGAATCATGAATTGAATCATGAATTATGAATCATGAATTGAATCATGAATCAAGAATCATGAATCATGACATGAATCATAAATCATAAATCATAAATTGAATCATGAATCATGAATCATGAATCGAATCATGAATCATGAATCATGAATTGAATCATGAATCATGAATCATGAATTGAATCATGAATCATGAATTAAATTATGAATCATGAATCATAAAATCATGAATTGAATCATGAATCATAAATCATGAATCATGAATCGAATCATGAATCATGAATTGAATCATGAATCATGAATTGAATCATGAATTGAATCATAAATCGATTAATGAATTGAATCATGAATTATGAGTCATGAATCATAAATTGAATCATGAATCATGAATCATGAATTGAATCATGAATTGAATCATGAATCATGAATTGAATCATGAATTATGAATCATATATTGAATCATGAATCATGAATCATGAATCTTGAATCATGAATCATAAATTGAATCATGAATCATGAATCATGAATTGAATCATGAATTGAATCATGAATCATGAATCATGAATTGAATCATGAATTGAATCATGAATCATGAATTGAATCATGAATTATGAATCATATATTGAATCATGAATCATGAATCATGAATCTTGAATCATGAATCATAAATTGAATCATGAATCATGAATCATGAATTGAATCATGAATTGAATCATGAATCATGAATCATGAATTGAATCATGAATTATGAATCATGAATTGAATCATGAATCATGAATCGAATCATGAATCATGAATTGAATCATGAATCGAATCAAGAATCATGAATCAAATCATGAATCATGAATTGAATCATGAATCAGGAATCATGAATTGAATCATGAATCATGAATCATGAATTGAATCATGAATCAAGAATCATGAATCATGACATGAATCATAAATCATAAATTGAATCATGAATCATGAATCATGAATCAAATCATGAATCATGAATTGAATCATGAATCATGAATTGAATCATGAATCATGAATCATGAATTGAATGATGAATCAAGAATCATGAATCATGACATGAATCATAAATCATAAATCATAAATTGAATCATGAATCATGAATTGAATCAGGATTCGAATCATGAATTGAATCATGAATCATAAATCATAAATTGAATCATGAATCATGAATCAAGAATCATGAATCGAATCATGAATTGAATCATGAATCATGAATCATGAATCGAATTATGAATTATGAATCAAGAATCATGAATCGAATCATGAATCATGAATTGAATCATGAATCATGAATCATGAATTGAATCATGAATCATGAATCATGAATTGAATCATGAATCATGAATCATGAATCGAATCATGAATCATAAATCATAAATCATAAATTGAATCATGAATCATGAATTGAATCATGAATCATTAATCTTGAATCATGAATCATGAATTGAATCATGAATCATGAATTATAAATCATGAATTGAATCATGAATCATGAATTGAATTATGAATCATGAATCATGAATCATGAATTGAATCATGAATCATGAACCATGAATCATGAATCGAATCATGAATCATGAATTGAATCATGAATCATGAATTGAATCATGAATCATGAATCATGAATTGAATCATGAATTGAATCATGAATCGAATAATGAATTGAATCATGAATCAAATCATGAATCATTAATCATGAATTGAATCATGAATTGAATCATAAATCGAATCATGAATTGAATCATGAATCATGAATCATGAATTGAATCATGAATCGAATCATGAATTGAATCATGAATCATGAATCATGAATCATAAATGTATTCATGAATCATGAATCATGAATCATGAATCATGAATTGAATCATGAATTGAATCATGAATCATGAATCATGAATCATGAATTTAATCATGAATTGAATCATGAATCATAAATCATGAATTGAATCATGAATCATGAATCATGAATCATGAATTGAATCATGAATCATGAATTGAATCATGAATCATAAATCATGAATCTAATCATAAATCATGAATTGAATCATGAATCATGAATCATGAATCATGAATTGAATCATGAATCATGAATAATGAATTGAATCATGAATTGAATCATGAATCATGAATCATGAATAATGAATTGAATCATGAATCATAAATCATAAATCGAATAATGAATCATGAATTAAATCAGGATTCGAATCATGAATTAAATCATGAATCATGAATTAAATCATGAATCATGAATTGAATCATGAATCATGAATCATGAATCATGAATCATGAATCATAAATCATGAATTATGAATCATGAATCATAAATCGAATCATGAATCATGAATCGAATCATGAATCATGAATTGAATCATGAATCAGGAATCATGAATAGAATCATGAATCAGGAATCATGAATCATGAATTGAATCATGAATCATGAATCATGAATCATGAATCATGAATCATGAATCATGAATCATGAATTGAATCATGAATCAGGAATCATGAATCATGACATGAATCATAAATCATAAATCATAAATTGAATCATGAATCATGAATTGAATCATGAATCATGAATTATGAATCATGAATTGAATTATGAATCATGAATTGAATTATGAATCATGAATTATGAATCATGAATTGATTCATGAATCATGAATTGAATCATGAATCATGAATCATGAATTATAAATCGAATCATGAATCATGAATTGAATAATAAATCATCAATTGAATCATGAATTGAATTATGAATCATGAATCATGAATCATGAATTGAATCATGAATCATGAATCATGAATCGAATCATGAATCATAAATTGAATCATGGATTATGAATTGAATCATGAATCATGAATTATGAATCATGAATTGATTCATGAATCATGAATTGAATCATGAATCATCATTTGAATCATGAATTGAATCATGAATCGATTAATGAATTGAATCATGAATCGAATCATGAATCATGAATCATGAATTGAATCATGAATTGAATCATGAATCGAATCATGAATTGAACCATGAATTATGAATCATGAATCATAAATTGAATCATGAATCATGAATCATGAATTGAATCATGAATTGAATCATGAATCATGAAGTGAATCATGAATTATGAATCATGAATTGAATCATGAATCATGAATCAAATCATGAATCATGAATTGAATCATGAATCGAATCATGAATCATGAATTGAATCATGAATCATAAATCATGAATCGAATCATAAATCATGAATTGAATCATGAATCATGAATCATGAATTGAATCATGAATCATGAATTGAATCATGAATCATGAATAATGAATTGAATCATGAATTGAATCATAAATCATGAATTGAATCATGAATCATGAATTGAATCATGAATCATTAATTGAATCATGAATCATGAATCATAAATCATGAATCATGACATGAATTATGAATCATGAATCAAAAATCGAATCATGAATAATGAATTGAATCATGAATTGAATTCTGAATCATAAATCATGAATTGAATCGTGAATCATGAATCTTGAATCTTGAATCATGAATCATAAATTGAATCATGAATCATGAATCATGAATTAAATCATGAATTAAATCATGAATCATGAATCTTGAATTGAATCATGAATTATGAATCATGAATTGAATCATGAATCATGAATCGAATCATGAATCATGAATCGAATCATGAATCATGAATTAAATCATGAATCATAAATCGAATCATGAATCTTGAATCAAGAATTGAATCATGAATCATGAATCATGAATCTTGAATTGAATCATGAATCATGAATCGAATCATGAATCATGAATCAAGAATCATGAATCGAATCATGAATTGAATCATGAATCATGAATCATGAATCGAATCATGAATCATAAATAGAATCATGAATCAGGAATAGAATCATGAATCATGAATCATGAATCATGAATTGAATCATGAATCATGAATCATGAATTGAATCATGAATCATGAATCATGAATTGAATCATGAATCAAGAATCATGAATCATGACATGAATCATAAATCATAAATCATAAATTGAATCATGAATCATGAATCATGAATCGAATCATGAATCATGAATCATGAATTGAATCATGAATCATGAATCATGAATTGAATCATGAATCATGAATTAAATTATAAATCATGAATCATGAATCATGAATTGAATCATGAATCATAAATCATGAATCATGAATCGAATCATGAATCATGAATTGAATCATGAATCATGAATTGAATCATGAATCATGAATTGAATCATGAATTGAATCATGAATCGATTAATGAATTGAATCATGAATCGAATCATGAATCATGAATCATGAATTGAATCATGAATTGAATCATGAATCGAATCATGAATTGAATCATTAATTATGAGTCATGAATCATAAATTGAATCATGAATCATGAATCATGAATTGAATCATGAATTGAAACATGAATCATGAATTGAATCATGAATTATGAATCATATATTGAATCATGAATCATGAATCATGAATCTTGAATCATGAATCATAAATTGAAATCATGAATCATGAATCATGAATTGAATCATGAATTGAATCATGAATCATGAATTATGAATTGAATCATGAATTATGAATCATGAATTGAATCATGAATCATGAATCGAATCATGAATCATGAATTGAATCATGAATCGAATCATGAATCATGAATTGAATCATGCATCTTGAATCGAATCATGAATCATGAATCATGAATTGAATCATGAATCATGAATCATGAATCATGAATTGAATCATGAATCATGAATCATGAATTGAATCATGAATCAAGAATCATGAATCATGACATGAATCATAAATCATAAATCATAAATTGAATCATGAATCATGAATCATGAATCGAATCATGAATCATGAATCATGAATTGAATCATGAATCATGAATCATGAATTGAATCATGAATCATGAATTAAATTATGAATCATGAATCATGAATCATGAATTGAATCATGAATCATAAATCATGAATCATGAATCGAATCATGAATCATGAATTGAATCATGAATCATGAATTGAATCATGAATCGATTAATGAATTGAATCATGAATCGAATCATGAATCATGAATCATGAATTGAATCATGAATTGAATCATGAATCGAATCATGAATTGAATCATTAATTATGAGTCATGAATCATAAATTGAATCATGAATCATGAATCATGAATTGAATCATGAATTGAAACATGAATCATGAATTGAATCATGAATTATGAATCATATATTGAATCATGAATCATGAATCATGAATCTTGAATCATGAATCATAAATTGAAATCATGAATCATGAATCATGAATTGAATCATGAATTGAATCATGAATCATGAATCATGAATTGAATCATGAATTATGAATCATGAATTGAATCATGAATCATGAATCGAATCATGAATCATGAATTGAATAATGAATCGAATCATGAATCATGAATTGAATCATGAATCTTGAATCGAATCATGAATCTTGAATCAAGAATTGAATCATGAATCATGAATCATGAATCATGAATTGAATCATGAATCATGAATCGAATTATGAATCATGAATCATGAATCGAGAATTATTAATTCAATCAAGAATCATGAATCATGAATCATGAATCATAATTGGAATCATAAATCATGAATCATGAATCGAATTATGAATCATGAATCAAAAATCATGATTCGAATCATGAATCATGAATTGAATCATGAATCAGGAATCATGAATTGAATCATGAATCATGAATCATGAATTGAATCATGAATCAAGAATCATGAATCATGACATGAATCATAAATCATAAATCATAAATTGAATCATGAATCATGAATCATGAATCGAATCATGAATCATGAATCATGAATTGAATCATGAATCATGAATCATGAATTGAATCATGAATCAAGAATCATGAATCATGACATGAATCATAAATCATAAATCATAAATTGAATCATGAATCATGAATTGAATCAGGATTCGAATCATGAATTGAATCATGAATCATGAATCGAATCATGAATCATGAATCAAGAATCATGAATCGAATCATGAATTGAATCATGAATCATGAATCGAATTATGAATTATGAATCAAGAATCATGAATCGAATCATGAATCATGAATTGAATCATGAATCATGAATCATGAATTGAATCATGAATCATGAATCATGAATCATGAATCGAATCATGAATCAAGAATCATGAATCATGAATCATGAATCATGAATTGAATCATGAATCATGAATCATGAATTGAATCATGAATCATGAATCATGAATCGAATCATAAATCATAAATCATAAATCATAAATTGAATCATGAATCATGAATTGAATCATGAATTATGAATCATATATTGAATCATGAATCATGAATCATGAATCTTGAATCATGAATCATAAATTGAAATCATGAATCATGAATCATGAATTGAATCATGAATTGAATCATGAATCATGAATAATGAATTGAATCATGAATTATGAATCATGAATTGAATCATGAATCATGAATCGAATCATGAATCATGAATTGAATCATGAATCGAATCATGAATCATGAATTGAATCATGAATCTTGAATCGAATCATGAATCTTGAATCAAGAATTGAATCATGAATCATGAATCATGAATCATGAATTGAATCATGAATCATGAATCATGAATCGAATTATGAATCATGAATCATGAATCGAGAATTATTAATTCAATCAAGAATCATGAATCATGAATCATGAATCATAATTGGAATCATAAATCATGAATCATGAATCGAATTATGAATCATGAATCAAAAATCATGAATCGAATCATGAATCATGAATTGAATCATGAATCAGGAATCATGAATTGAATCATGAATCATGAATCATGAATTGAATCATGAATCAAGAATCATGAATCATGACATGAATCATAAATCATAAATCATAAATTGAATCATGAATCATGAATCATGAATCGAATCATGAATCATGAATCATGAATTGAATCATGAATCATGAATCATGAATTGAATCATGAATCAAGAATCATGAATCATGACATGAATCATAAATCATAAATCATAAATTGAATCATGAATCATGAATTGAATCAGGATTCGAATCATGAATTGAATCATGAATCATGAATCATGAATCGAATCATGAATCATGAATCAAGAATCAAGAATCATGAATCGAATCATGAATCATGAATTGAATCATGAATCGAATTATGAATTATGAATCAAGAATCATGAATCGAATCATGAATCATGAATTGAATCATGAATCATGAATCATGAATTGAATCATGAATCATGAATCATGAATCGAATCATGAATCATGAATCATGAATCATGAATCATGAATCATGAATTGAATCATGAATCATGAATCATGAATTGAATCATGAATCATGAATCATGAATCGAATCATGAATCATGAATCATAAATCATAAATCATAAATTGAATCATGAATCATGAATTGAATCAGGATTCGAATCATGAATTGAATCATGAATCATTAATCTTGAATCATGAATCATGAATCATGAATTATAAATCATGAATTGAATCATGAATCATGAATCATGAATCTTGAATTGAATCATGAATCATGAATCGAATCATGAATCATGAATCAAGAATCATGAATCGAATCATGAATTGAATCATGAATCATGAATCATGAATTATTAATTCAATCAAGAATCATGAATCATGAATCATGAATTGAATCACGAATCATGAATCATGAATCGAATCATGAATTGAATCATGAATCATGAATTATTAATTCAATCAAGAATCATGAATCATGAATCATGAATTGAATCACGAATCATGAATCATGAATCGAATCATGAATCATAAATTGAATCATGAATCAGGAATCATGAATAGAATCATGAATCATGAATCATGAATCATGAATCGAATCATAAATCATGAATCATGAATCATGAATCATGAATTGAATCATGAATCATGAATCATGAATTGAATCATGAATCAAGAATCATGAATTGAATCATGAATCATGAATTAAATTATGAATCATGAATCATAAATCATGAATTGAATCATGAATCATAAATCATGAATCATGAATCGAATCATGAATCATGAATTGAATCATGAATCATGAATTGAATCATGAATTGAATCATAAATCGATTAATGAATTGAATCATGAATCGAATCATGAATCATGAATTGAATCATGAATTGAATCATGAATCGAATCATGAATTGAATCATGAATTATGAGTCATGAATCATAAATTGAATCATGAATCATGAATTGAATCATGAATTGAATCATGAATCATGAATTGAATCATGAATTATGAATCATATATTGAATCATGAATCATGAATCATGAATCTTGAATCATGAATCATAAATTGAATCATGAATCATGAATTGAATCATGAATTGAATCATGAATCATGAATTGAATCATGAATCATGAATTGAATCATGAATTATGAATCATATATTGAATCATGAATCATGAATCATGAATCTTGAATCATGAATCATAAATTGAATCATGAATCATGAATTGAATCATGAATTGAATCATGAATCATGAATTGAATCATGAATCATGAATTGAATCATGAATTATGAATCATATATTGAATCATGAATCATGAATCATGAATCTTGAATCATGAATCATAAATTGAATCATGAATCATGAATCATGAATTGAATCATGA
This sequence comes from Mixophyes fleayi, assembly GCF_038048845.1. NCBI lineage: Eukaryota > Metazoa > Chordata > Amphibia > Anura > Limnodynastidae > Mixophyes > Mixophyes fleayi. Next base: position 45,610 of record NW_027447602.1, on the reverse strand, counting down.
ATTATGAATCATGAATTGAATCATGAATCATGAATCGAATCATGAATCATGAATTGAATCATGAATCATGAATCATGAATTGAATCATGAATTATGAATCATGAATTGAATCATGAATCATGAATCGAATCATGAATCATGAATTGAATCATGAATCGAATCAAGAATCATAATTCAAATCATGAATCATGAATTGAATCATGAATCAGGAATCATGAATTGAATCATGAATCATGAATCATGAATTGAATCATGAATCAAGAATCATGAATCATGACATGAATCATAAATCATAAATCATAAATTGAATTATGAATCATGAATCATGAATCGAATCATGAATCATGAATCATGAATTGAATCATGAATCAGGAATCATGAATAGAATCATGAATCATGAATCATGAATCGAATCATGAATCATGAATCATGAATTGAATCATGAATCATGAATCATGAATTGAATCATGAATCAAGAATCATGAATCATGACATGAATCATAAATCATAAATCATAAATTGAATCATGAATCATGAATCATGAATCGAATCATGAATCATGAATCATGAATTGAATCATGAATCATGAATCATGAATTGAATCATGAATCATGAATTAAATTATGAATCATGAATCATAAATCATGAATTGAATCATGAATCATAAATCATGAATCATGAATCGAATCATGAATCATGAATTGATTCATGAATCATGAATTGAATCATGAATTGAATCATAAATCGATTAATGAATTGAATCATGAATCGAATCATGAATCATGAATCATGAATTGAATCATGAATTGAATCATGAATTGAATCATGAATCGAATCATGAATTGAATCATGAATTATGAGTCATGAATCATAAATTGAATCATGAATCATGAATCATGAATTGAATCATGAATTGAATCATGAATCATGAATTGAATCATGAATTATGAATCATATATTGAATCATGAATCATGAATCATGAATCTTGAATCATGAATCATAAATTGAATCATGAATCATGAATTGAATCATGAATTGAATCATGAATCATGAATCATGAATTGAATCATGAATTATGAATCATGAATTGAATCATGAATCATGAATCAAATCATGAATCATGAATTGAATCATGAATCAAATCAAGAATCATGAATCAAATCATGAATCATGAATTGAATCATGAATCAGGAATCATGAATTGAATCATGAATCATGAATCATGAATTGAATCATGAATCAAGAATCATGAATCAAATCATGAATCATGAATTGAATCATGAATCAAATCAAGAATCATGAATCAAATCATGAATCATGAATTGAATCATGAATCAGGAATCATGAATTGAATCATGAATCATGAATCATGAATTGAATCATGAATCAAGAATCATGAATCATGACATGAATCATAAATCATAAATCATAAATTGAATCATGAATCATGAATCATGAATTGAATCATGAATCATGAATCATGAATTGAATCATGAATCATGAATTGAATGATGAATCAAGAATCATGAATCATGACATGAATCATAAATCATAAATCATAAATTGAATCATGAATCATGAATTGAATCAGGATTCGAATCATGAATTGAATCATGAATCATAAATCATAAATTGAATCATGAATCATGAATCAAGAATCATGAATCGAATCATGAATTGAATCATGAATCATGAATCATGAATCGAATTATGAATTATGAATCAAGAATCATGAATCGAATCATGAATCATGAATTGAATCATGAATCATGAATCATGAATCATGAATCGAATCATGAATCATGAATCATGAATCATGAATCATGAATCATGAATTGAATCATGAATCATGAATCATGAATTGAATCATGAATCATGAATCATGAATCGAATCATGAATCATGAATCATAAATCATAAATCATAAATTGAATCATGAATCATAAATTGAATCAGGATTCGAATCATGAATTGAATCATGAATCATTAATCTTGAATCATGAATCATGATTTGAATCATGAATCATGAATTATAAATCATGAATTCAATTCATGAATCATGAATTGAATTATGAATCATGAATCATGAATCATGAATTGAATCATGAATCATGAACCATGAATCATGAATCGAATCATGAATCATGAATTGAATCATGAATAATGAATTGAATCATGAATCATGAATCATGAATTGAATCATGAATTGAATCATGAATCGAATAATGAATTGAATCATGAATCAAATCATGAATCATGAATTGAATCATGAATTGAATCATAAATCGAATCATGAATTGAATCATGAATCATGAATCATGAATTGAATCATGAATCGAATCATGAATTGAATCATGAATCATGAATCATGAATCATAAATGTATTCATGAATCATGAATCATGAATCATGAATCATGAATTGAATCATGAATTGAATCATGAATCATGAATCATGAATTTAATCATGAATTGAATCATGAATCATAAATCATGAATTGAATCATGAATCATGAATCATGAATCATGAATTGAATCATGAATCATGAATCATGAATTGAATCATGAATCATAAATCATGAATCTAATCATAAATCATGAATTGAATCATGAATCATGAATCATAAATTGAATCATGAATCATGAATTGAATCATGAATTATGAGTCATGAATCATAAATTGAATCATGAATCATGAATTGAATCATGAATTGAATCATGAATCATGAATCATGAATTGAATCATGAATTGAATCATGAATCATGAATTGAATCATGAATTATGAATCATATATTGAATCATGAATCATGAATCATGAATCTTGAATCATGAATCATAAATTGAATCATGAATCATGAATCATGAATTGAATCATGAATTGAATCATGAATCATGAATCATGAATTAAATCATGAATTATGAATCATGAATTGAATCATGAATCATGAATCGAATCATGAATCATGAATTGAATCATGAATCGAATCAAGAAGCATGAATCAAATCATGAATCATGAATTGAATCATGAATCAGGAATCATGAATTGAATCATGAATCATGAATCATGAATTGAATCATGAATCAAGAATCATGAATCATGACATGAATCATAAATCATAAATCATAAATTGAATCATGAATCATGAATCATGAATCGAATCATGAATCATGAATCATGAATTGAATCATGAATCAGGAATCATGAATAGAATCATGAATCATGAATCATGAATCATGAATCGAATCATGAATCATGAATCATGAATCATGAATTGAATCATGAATCATGAATCATGAATTGAATCATGAATCAAGAATCATGAATCATGACATGAATCATAAATCATAAATCATAAATTGAATCATGAATCATGAATCATGAATCGAATCATGAATCATGAATCATGAATTGAATCATGAATCATGAATCATGAATTGAATCATGAATCATGAATTAAATTATGAATCATGAATCATAAATCATGAATTGAATCATGAATCATAAATCATGAATCATGAATCGAATCATGAATCATGAATTGATTCATGAATCATGAATTGAATCATGAATTATGAATCATGAATTGAATCATGAATCATGAATCGAATCATGAATCATGAATTGAATCATGAATCGAATCAAGAATCATAATTCAAATCATGAATCATGAATTGAATCATGAATCAGGAATCATGAATTGAATCATGAATCATGAATCATGAATTGAATCATGAATCAAGAATCATGAATCATGACATGAATCATAAATCATAAATCATAAATTGAATCATGAATCATGAATCATGAATCGAATCATGAATCATGAATCATGAATTGAATCATGAATCAGGAATCATGAATAGAATCATGAATCATGAATCATGAATCATGAATCGAATCATGAATCATGAATCATGAATTGAATCATGAATCATGAATCATGAATTGAATCATGAATCAAGAATCATGAATCATGACATGAATCATAAATCATAAATCATAAATTGAATCATGAATCATGAATCATGAATCGAATCATGAATCATGAATCATGAATTGAATCATGAATCATGAATCATGAATTGAATCATGAATCATGAATTAAATTATGAATCATGAATCATAAATCATGAATTGAATCATGAATCATAAATCATGAATCATGAATCGAATCATGAATCATGAATTGATTCATGAATCATGAATTGAATCATGAATTGAATCATAAATCGATTAATGAATTGAATCATGAATCGAATCATGAATCATGAATCATGAATTGAATCATGAATTGAATCATGAATTGAATCATGAATCGAATCATGAATTGAATCATGAATTATGAGTCATGAATCATAAATTGAATCATGAATCATGAATCATGAATTGAATCATGAATTGAATCATGAATCATGAATCTTGAATCATGAATCATAAATTGAATCATGAATCATGAATTGAATCATGAATTGAATCATGAATCATGAATCATGAATTGAATCATGAATTATGAATCATGAATTGAATCATGAATCATGAATCAAATCATGAATCATGAATTGAATCATGAATCAAATCAAGAATCATGAATCAAATCATGAATCATGAATTGAATCATGAATCAGGAATCATGAATTGAATCATGAATCATGAATCATGAATTGAATCATGAATCAAGAATCATGAATCATGACATGAATCATAAATCATAAATCATAAATTGAATCATGAATCATGAATCATGAATTGAATCATGAATCATGAATCATGAATTGAATGATGAATCATGAATTGAATGATGAATCAAGAATCATGAATCATGACATGAATCATAAATCATAAATCATAAATTGAATCATGAATCATGAATTGAATCAGGATTCGAATCATGAATTGAATCATGAATCATAAATCATAAATTGAATCATGAATCATGAATCAAGAATCATGAATCGAATCATGAATTGAATCATGAATCATGAATCATGAATCGAATTATGAATTATGAATCAAGAATCATGAATCAAATCATGAATCATGAATTGAATCATGAATCATGAATCATGAATCATGAATCGAATCATGAATCATGAATCATGAATCATGAATCATGAATCATGAATTGAATCATGAATCATGAATCATGAATTGAATCATGAATCATGAATCATGAATCGAATCATGAATCATGAATCATAAATCATAAATCATAAATTGAATCATGAATCATAAATTGAATCAGGATTCGAATCATGAATTGAATCATGAATCATTAATCTTGAATCATGAATCATGATTTGAATCATGAATCATGAATTATAAATCATGAATTCAATTCATGAATCATGAATTGAATTATGAATCATGAATCATGAATTCGAATCATGAATCATGAACCATGAATCATGAATCGAATCATGAATCATGAATTGAATCATGAATCATGATTGAATCATGATTCATGAATCATGAATTGAATCATGAATTGAATCATGAATCGAATAATGAATTGAATCATGAATCAAATCATGAATCATTAATCATGAATTGAATCATGAATTGAATCATAAATCGAATCATGAATTGAATCATGAATCATGAATCATGAATTGAATCATGAATCGAATCATGAATTGAATCATGAATCATGAATCATGAATCATAAATGTATTCATGAATCATAATTCATGAATCATGAATCATGAATTGAATCATGAATTGAATCATGAATCATGAATCATGAATTTAATCATGAATTGAATCATGAATCATAAATCATGAATTGAATCATGAATCATGAATCATGAATCATGAATTGAATCATGAATCATGAATCATGAATTGAATCATGAATCATAAATCATGAATCTAATCATAAATCATGAATTGAATCATGAATCATGAATCATGAATCATGAATCATGAATCATGAATTGAATCATGAATCATGAATAATGAATTGAATCATGAATTGAATCATGAATCATGAATCATGAATAATGAATTGAATCATGAATCATAAATCATAAATCAAATAATGAATCATGAATTAAATCAGGATTCGAATCATGAATTAAATCATGAATCATGAATTAAATCATGAATCATGAATTGAATCATGAATCATGAATCATGAATCATGAATCATGAATCATAAATCATGAATTATGAATCATGAATCATAAATCGAATCATGAATCATGAATTGAATCATGAATTGAATCATGAATTGAATCATGAATCATGAATCATGAATTGAATCATGAATCATGAATCTTGAATCATGAATCATAACTTGAATCATGAATCATGAATCATGAATTGAATCATGAATCATGAATCATGAATTGAATCATGAATTAAATCATGAATCATGAATCATGAATTGAATCATGAATTATGAATCATGAATTGAATCATGAATTATGAATCAAATCATGAATCATGAATTGAATCATGAATCGAATCATGAATCATGAATTGAATCATGAATCATGAATCATGAATCGAATTATGATATATGAATCAAGAATCATGAATCGAATCATGAATCATGAATTGAATCATGAATCATGAATCATGAATTGAATCATGAATCATGAATCATGAATCATGAATCGAATCATGAATCATGAATCATGAATCATGAATCATGAGTCATGAATTGAATCATGAATCATGAATCATGAATTGAATCATGAATCATGAATCATGAATCGAATCATGAATCATGAATCATGAATCATAAATCATAAATCATAAATTGAATCATGAATCATGAATTGAATCAGGATTCGAATCATGAATTGAATCATGAATCATTAATCTTGAATCATGAATCATGAATTGAATCATGAATCATGAATTATAAATCATGAATCGAATCATGAATCATGAATTGAATCATGAATCATGAATCAAATCATGAATCATTAATCATGAATTGAATCATGAATTGAATCATAAATCGAATCATGAATTGAATCATGAATCATGAATTGAATCATGAATCGAATCATGAATTGAATCATGAATCATGAATCATGAATCATAAATGTATTCATGAATCATGAATCATGAATCATGAATTGAATCATGAATTGAATCATGAATCATGAATTGAATCATGAATCATGAATCATGAATTGAAACATGAATCATGAATCATGAATCATGAATTGAATTATGAATCATGAATCATGAATTGAATCATGAATCATGAATCATAAATCATGAATCAAATCATAAATCATGAATTGAATCATGAATCATGAATCATGAATCATGAATCTTGAATTGAATCATGAATCATGAATAATGAATTAAATCATGAATCATAAATCATAAATCGAATAATGAATCATGAATTAAATCAGGATTCGAATCATGAATTAAATCATGAATCATGAATTGAATCATGAATCATGAATTGAATCATGAATCATGAATCATGAATCATGAATCATGAATCATAAATCATGAATTATGAATCATGAATCATAAATCGAATCATGAATCATGAATTGAATCATGAATTGAATCATGAATCATGAATCATGAATTGAATCATGAATCATGAATCATGAATCTTGAATCATGAATCATAACTTGAATCATGAATCATGAATCATGAATTGAATCATGAATTAAATCATGAATCATGAATCATGAATTGAATCATGAATTATGAATCATGAATTGAATCATGAATTATGAATCAAATCATGAATCATGAATTGAATCATGAATCGAATCATGAATCATGAATTGAATCATGAATCATGAATCGAATCATGAATCTTGAATCAAGAATTGAATCATGAATCATGAATCATGAATCTTGAATTGAATCATGAATCATGAATCATGAATCGAATCATGAATCATGAATCAAGAATCATGAATCGAATCATGAATCATGAATCATGAATTGAATTATGAATCAAGAATCATGAATCATGACATGAATCATAAATCATAAATCATAAATTGAATCATGAATCATGAATTGAATCAGGATTCGAATCATGAATTGAATCATGAATCATGAATCATGAATCGAATCATAAATCATGAATCAAGAATCATGAATCGAATCATGAATTGAATCATGAATCATGAATCATGAATCGAATTATGAAATATGAATCAAGAATCATGAATCGAATCATGAATCATGAATTGAATCATGAATCATGAATCATGAATTGAATAATGAATCATGAATCATGAATCATGAATCGAATCATGAATCATGAATCATGAATCATGAATCATGAATCATGAATTGAATCATGAATCATGAATCATGAATTGAATCATGAATCATGAATCATGAATCGAATCATGAATCATGAATCATAAATCATAAATCATAAATTGAATCATGAATCATGAATTGAATCAGGATTCGAATCATGAATTGAATCATGAATCATTAATCTTGAATCATGAATCATGAATCATGAATTATAAATCATGAATTGAATCATGAATCATGAATCATGAATCTTGAATTGAATCATGAATCATGAATCGAATCATGAATCATGAATCAAGAATCATGAATCGAATCATGAATTGAATCATGAATCATGAATCATGAATTATTAATTCAATCAAGAATCATGAATCATGAATTGAATCACGAATCATGAATCATGAATCGAATCATGAATTGAATCATGAATCATGAATCATGAATTATTAATTCAATCAAGAATCATGAATCATGAATCATGAATTGAATCACGAATCATGAATCATGAATAGAATCATGAATCATGAATCATGAATCATGAATCGAATCATGAATCATGAATCATGAATCATGAATCATGAATTGAATCATGAATCATGAATCATGAATTGAATCATGAATCAAGAATCATGAATCATGACATGAATCATAAATCATAAATCATAAATTGAATCATGAATCATGAATCATGAATCGAATCATGAATCATGAATCATGAATTGAATCATGAATCATGAATCATGAATTGAATCATGAATCATGAATTAAATTATGAATCATGAATCATAAATCATGAATTGAATCATGAATCATAAATCATGAATCATGAATCGAATCATGAATCATGAATTGAATCATGAATCATGAATTGAATCATGAATTGAATCATAAATCGATTAATGAATTGAATCATGAATCGAATCATGAATCATGAATCATGAATTGAATCATGAATTGAATCATGAATCGAATCATGAATTGAATCATGAATTATGAGTCATGAATCATAAATTGAATCATGAATCATGAATCATGAATTGAATCATGAATTGAATCATGAATCATGAATTGAATCATGAATTATGAATCATATATTGAATCATGAATCATGAATCATGAATCTTGAATCATGAATCATAAATTGAATCATGAATCATGAATCATGAATTGAATCATGAATTGAATCATGAATCATGAATCATGAATTGAATCATGAATTGAATCATGAATCATGAATTGAATCATGAATTATGAATCATATATTGAATCATGAATCATGAATCATGAATCTTGAATCATGAATCATAAATTGAATCATGAATCATGAATCATGAATTGAATCATGAATTGAATCATGAATCATGAATCATGAATTGAATCATGAATTATGAATCATGAATTGAATCATGAATCATGAATCGAATCATGAATCATGAATTGAATCATGAATCGAATCAAGAATCATGAATCAAATCATGAATCATGAATTGAATCATGAATCAGGAATCATGAATTGAATCATGAATCATGAATCATGAATTGAATCATGAATCAAGAATCATGAATCATGACATGAATCATAAATCATAAATCATAAATTGAATCATGAATCATGAATCATGAATCGAATCATGAATCATGAACCATGAATTGAATCATGAATCATGAATCATGAATTGAATGATGAATCAAGAATCATGAATCATGACATGAATCATAAATCATAAATCATAAATTGAATCATGAATCATGAATTGAATCAGGATTCGAATCATGAATTGAATCATGAATCATAAATCATAAATTGAATCATGAATCATGAATCAAGAATCATGAATCGAATCATGAATTGAATCATGAATCATGAATCATGAATCGAATTATGAATTATGAATCAAGAATCATGAATCGAATCATGAATCATGAATTGAATCATGAATCATGAATCATGAATTGAATCATGAATCATGAATCATGAATCATGAATCGAATCATGAATCATGAATCATGAATCATGAATCATGAATCATGAATTGAATCATGAATCATGAATCATGAATTGAATCATGAATCATGAATCATGAATCGAATCATGAATCATGAATCATAAATCATAAATCATAAATTGAATCATGAATCATGAATTGAATCAGGATTCGAATCATGAATTGAATCATGAATCATTAATCTTGAATCATGAATCATGAATTGAATCATGAATCATGAATTATAAATCATGAATTCAATTCATGAATCATGAATTCAATTATGAATCATGAATCATGAATCATGAATTGAATCATGAATCATGAACCATGAATCATGAATCGAATCATGAATCATGAATTGAATCATGAATCATGAATTGAATCATGAATCATGAATCATGAATTGAATCATGAATTGAATCATGAATCGAATAATGAATTGAATCATGAATCAAATCATGAATCATTAATCATGAATTGAATCATGAATTGAATCATAAATCGAATCATGAATTGAATCATGAATCATGAATCATGAATTGAATCATGAATCGAATCATGAATTGAATCATGAATCATGAATCATGAATCATAAATGTATTCATGAATCATGAATCATGAATCATGAATTGAATCATGAATTGAATAATGAATCATGAATTGAATCATGATTAATGAATCATGAATTTAATCATGAATTGAATCATGAATCATAAATCATGAATTGAATCATGAATCATGAATCATGAATCATGAATTGAATCATGAATCATGAATCATGAATTGAATAATGAATCATAAATCATGAATCTAATCATAAATCATGAATTGAATCATGAATCATGAATCATGAATCATGAATCATGAATTGAATCATGAATCATGAATAATGAATTGAATCATGAATCATAAATCATGAATCTAATCATAAATCATGAATTGAATCATGAATTAAATCATGAATCATGAATCATGAATTGAATCATGAATTATGAATCATGAATTGAATCATGAATTATGAATCAAATCATGAATCATGAATTGAATCATGAATCGAATCATGAATCATGAATTGAATCATGAATCATGAATCATGAATCGAATTATGATATATGAATCAAGAATCATGAATCGAATCATGAATCATGAATTGAATCATGAATCATGAATCATGAATTGAATCATGAATCATGAATCATGAATCATGAATCGAATCATGAATCATGAATCATGAATCATGAATCATTAATCATGAATTGAATCATGAATCATGAATCATGAATTGAATCATGAATCATGAATCATGAATCGAATCATGAATCATGAATCATAAATCATAAATCATAAATTGAATCATGAATCATGAATTGAATCAGGATTCGAATCATGAATTGAATCATGAATCATTAATCTTGAATCATGAATTGAATCATGAATCATGAATTGAATTATGAATCATGAATCATGAATCATGAATTGAATCATGAATCATGAACCATGAATCATGAATCGAATCATGAATCATGAATTGAATCATGAATCATGAATTGAATCATGAATCATGAATCATGAATTGAATCATGAATTGAATCATGAATCGAATAATGAATTGAATCATGAATCAAATCATGTATCATTAATCATGAATTGAATCATGAATTGAATCATAAATCGAATCATGAATTGAATCATGAATCATGAATCATGAATCATAAATGTATTCATGAATCATGAATCATGAATCATGAATCATGAATTGAATCATGAATTGAATCATGAATCATGAATTGAATCATGAATCATGAATCATGAATTTAATCATGAATTGAATCATGAATCATAAATCATGAATTGAAACATGAATCATGAATCATGAATCATGAATTGAATTATGAATCATGAATCATGAATCATGAATTGAATCATGAATCATAAATCATGAATCGAATCATAAATCATGAATTGAATCATGAATCATGAATCATGAATCATGAATCATGAATTGAATCATGAATCATGAATCATGAATAATGAATTGAATCATGAATCATGAATCATGAATAATGAATTGAATCATGAATCATAAATCATAAATCGAATAATGAATCATGAATTAAATCAGGATTCGAATCATGAATTAAATCATGAATCATGAATTGAATCATGAATCATGAATTGAATCATGAATCATGAATCATGAATCATGAATCATGAATCATGAATCATAAATCATGAATTATGAATCATGAATCATAAATCGAATCATGAATCATGAATTGAATCATGAATTGAATCATGAATCATGAATCATGAATTGAATCATGAATCATGAATCTTGAATCATGAATCATAACTTGAATCATGAATCATGAATCATGAATTGAATCATGAATTAAATCATGAATCATGAATCATGAATTGAATCATGAATTATGAATCATGAATTGAATCATGAATTATGAATCAAATCATGAATCATGATCATGAATTGAATCATGAATCGAATCATGAATCATGAATTGAATCATGAATCATGAATCGAATCATGAATCTTGAATCAAGAATTGAATCATTAATCATGAATCATGAATCTTGAATTGAATCATGAATCATGAATCATGAATCGAATCATGAATCATGAATCAAGAATCATGAATCGAATCATGAATTGAATCATGAATCATGAATTATTAATTCAATCAAGAATCATGAATCATGAATCATGAATCATGAATTGAATCATGAATCATGAATCATGAATGGAATCATGAATCATGAATTGAATCATGAATCAGGAATCATGAATAGAATCATGAATCATGAATCATGAATCATGAATTGAATCATGAATCATGAATCATGAATCATGAATTTAATCATGAATCATGAATCATGAATTGAATCATGAATCAGGAATCATGAATCATGACATGAATCATAAATCATAAATCATAAATTGAATCATGAATCATGAATCATGAATCGAATCATGAATCATGAATCATGAATTTAATCATGAATCATGAATCATGAATTGAATCATGAATTATGAATCATGAATTGAATCATGAATTATGAATCAAATCATGAATCATGATCATGAATTGAATCATGAATCGAATCATGAATCATGAATTGAATCATGAATCATGAATCGAATCATGAATCTTGAATCAAGAATTGAATCATTAATCATGAATCATGAATCTTGAATTGAATCATGAATCATGAATCATGAATCGAATCATGAATCATGAATCAAGAATCATGAATCGAATCATGAATTGAATCATGAATCATGAATTATTAATTCAATCAAGAATCATGAATCATGAATCATGAATCATGAATTGAATCATGAATCATGAATCATGAATGGAATCATGAATCATGAATTGAATCATGAATCAGGAATCATGAATAGAATCATGAATCATGAATCATGAATCATGAATTGAATCATGAATCATGAATCATGAATCATGAATTTAATCATGAATCATGAATCATGAATTGAATCATGAATCAGGAATCATGAATCATGACATGAATCATAAATCATAAATCATAAATTGAATCATGAATCATGAATCATGAATCGAATCATGAATCATGAATCATGAATTTAATCATGAATCATGAATCATGAATTGAATCATGAATCAGGAATCATGAATCATGACATGAATCATAAATCATAAATCATAAATTGAATCATGAATCATGAATCATGAATCGAATCATGAATCATGAATCATGAATTTAATCATGAATCATGAATCATGAATTGAATCATGAATCAGGAATCATGAATCATAAATCATAAATCATAAATTGAATCATGAATCATGAATCATGAATCGAATCATGAATCATGAATTTAATCATGAATCATGAATCATGAATTGAATCATGAATCAAGAATCATGAATCATGACATGAATCATAAATCATAAATCATAAATTGAATCATGAATTGAATCAGGTATTGAATCATGAATTGAATCATGAATCATAAATCTTGAATCATGAATCATGAATTGAATCATGAATCATGAATTATGAATCATGAATTGAATCATGAATCATATATTGAATTATGAATCATGAATCATGAATCATGAATTGAATCATGAATCATAAATCATGAATCATGAATCGAATCATGAATCATGAATTGAATCATGAATCATGAATTGAATCATGAATCATGAATTGAATCATGAATTGAATCATGAATCGATTAATGAATTGAATCATGAATCGAATCATGAATCATGAATCATGAATTGAATCATGAATTGAATCATGAATTGAATCATGAATTTAATCATGAATTATGAGTCATGAATCATGAATTGAATCATGAATTATGAATCATGAATTGAATCATGAATCATGAATTGAATCATAAATTATGAATCATGAATTGAATCATGAATCATGAATCTTGAATCATGAATCATAAATTGAATCATGAATCATGAATCATGAATTGAATCATGAATCAGGAATCATGAATAGAATCAGAAATCATGAATCATGAATCATGAATCGAATCATGAATCATGAATCATGAATTGAATCATGAATCATGACATGAATCATAAATCATAAATTGAATCATGAATCATGAATCATGAATCGAATCATGAATCATGAATCATGAATTGAATCATGAATCATGAATTGAATCATGAATCAAGAATCATGAATCATGACATGAATCATAAATCATAAATCATAAGTTGAATCATGAATTGAATCAGGATTTGAATCATGTATTGAATCATGAATCATGAATCATGAATTGAATCATGAATCATGAATTGAATCATGAATCATGAATTGAATTATGAATCATGAATCATGAATCATGAATTGAATCATGAATTATAAATCATGAATCATGAATCGAATCATGAATCATGAATTGAATCATGAATCATTAATTGAATCATGAATCATGAATTGAATCATGAATTGAATCATGAATCGATTAATAAATTGAATCATGAATCGAATCATGAATTGAATTATGAATTGAATCATGAATCGAATCATGAATTGAATCATGAATTATGAGTCATGAATCATAAATTGAATCATGAATCATGAATCATGAATTGAATTTTGAATCATGAATTGAATCATGAATTATGAATCATGAATTGAATCATGAATCATGAATCATGAATCTTGAATCATGAATCATGAATTGAATCATGAATCATGAATCATGAATTGAATCATGAATTGAATCATGAATCATGAATCATGAATCATGAATTATGAATCATGAATTGAATCATGAATCATGAATCGAATCATGAATCATGAATTGAATCATGAATCGAATCATGAATCATGAATTGAATCATGAATCATGAATCATGAATTGAATCATGAATTGAATCATGAATCATGAATCATGAATTGAATCATGAATTATGAATCATGAATTGAATCATGAATCATAAATCGAATCATGAATCATGAATTGAATCATGAATCATGAATTGAATCATGAATCATGAATCATGAATTGAATCATGAATCATGAATCAAGAATTGAATCATGAATCATGAATCGTGAATCATGAATTGAATCATGAATCATGAATTGAATCATGAATCATGATTCATGAATCGAATCATGAATCATGAATCAAAAATCATGAATCGAATCATGAATTGAATCATGAATCATGAATCATGAATTATTAATTCAATCAAGAATCATGAATAATGAATCATGAATCATGAATTGAATCATGAATTATGAATCATGAATCATGAATCATGAATTATGAATCATGAATCATGAATTGAATCATGAATCATGAATCATGAATCGAATTATGAATCATGAATCAAGAATCATGAATCGAATCATGAATCATGATTTGAATCATGAATTTAATCATGAATCTTGAATCATGAATCATGAATTGAATCATGAATCAAGAATCATGAATCATGACATGAATCATAAATCATAAATCATAAATGGAATCATGAATTGAATCAGGATTTGAATCATGAATTTAATCATGAATCTTGAATCATGAATCATGAATTGTATCATGAATCATGAATTATGAATCATGAATTGAATCATGAATCATGAATTGAATCATGAATCATGAATTGAATTATGAATCATGAATCATGACTCATGAATTGAATCATGAATCATAAATCATGAATCATGAATCGAATCATGAATCATGAATTGAATCATGAATCATGAATTGAATCATGAATCATGAATCATGAATTTAATCATGAATTGAATCATGAATCATAAATCATGAATTGAATCATGAATCATGAATTGAATTATGAATCATGAATCATGACTCATGAATTGAATCATGAATCATAAATCATGAATCATGAATCGAATCATGAATCATGAATTGAATCATGAATCATGAATCATGAATTTAATCATGAATTGAATCATGAATCATGAATAATGAATTGAATCATGAATTGAATCATAAATCATGAATCATGAATCATGAATTGAATCATGAATCATGAATCATTAATCATGAATTGAATCATGAATCATGAATCATAAATCATGAATTGAATCATGAATCATGAATTGAATCATGAATTGAATCATGAATCATGAATAATGAATTGAATCATGAATTGAATCATAAATCATGAATCATGAATCATGAATTGAATCATGAATTATGAATCATTAATCATGAATTGAATCATTAATCATGAATCATAAATCAAATAATGAATCATGAATTAAATCAGGATTCGAATCATGAATTAAATCATGAATCATGAATTGAATCATGAATCATGAATCATGAATCATGAATCATGAATCATGACATGAATTATGAATCATGAATCATAAATCGAATCATGAATCATGAATTGAATAAGGAATCGAATCATGAATAGAATCATGAATTTAATCATGAATCATGAATCATGAATTGAATCATGAATCATGAATCATGAATCTTGAATCATGAATCATAAATTGAATCATGAATCATAAATCATGAATTGAATCATGAATTAAATCATGAATCATGAATCATGAATTGAATCATGAATTATGGATCATGAATTGAATCATGAATCATGAATCGAATCATGAATCATGAATTGAATCATGAATCGAATCATGAATTAATGAATTGAATCATGAATCATGAATCGAATCATGAATCTTAAATCAAGAATTGAATCTTGAATCATGAATCATGAATCATGAATTGAATCATGATTCATGAATCATGAATCGAATCATGAATCATGAATCAAGAATCATGAATTGAATCATGAATCATGAATCATGAATTATTAATTCAATCAAGAATCATGAATCATGAATCATGAATCATGAATTGAATCATGAATCATGAATCATGAATCATGAATTGAATCATGAATCATGAATCATGAATCGAATTATGAATCATGAATCAAGAATAATGAATCGAATCATGAATCATAAATTGAATCATGAATCAGGAATCATGAATCATGAATCATGAATCATGAATCATGAATCGAATCATGAATCATGAATCATGAATCATGAATCATGAATAGAATCATGAATCATGAATCATGAATTGAATCATGAATCAAGAAACATGAATCATAAATCATGAATCATGAATCATGAATCATGAATAGAATCATGAATCATGAATCATGAATTGAATCATGAATCATGAATCATGAATTGAGTCATGAATCAAGAATCATGAATCATGACATGAATCATGAATCGTGAATCAAATCATAATTCATGAATCATGAATTGAATCATGAATCATGAATCATGAATTGGCTCATGAATCAAGAATCATGAATCATGACATGAATCATAAATCATAAATCATAAATTGAATCATGAACTGAATCAGGATTTGAATCATGAATTAAATCATGAATCATGAATTGAATCATGAATCATGAATTATGAATTATGAATTGAATCATGAATCATGAATTGAATTATGAATCATGAATCATGAATCATGAATCGAATCATGAATCATGAATCGAATCATGAATCATGAATTGAATCATGAATCGAATCATGAATTAATGAATTGAATCATGAATCATGAATCGAAACATGAATCTTAAATCAAGAATTGAATCATGAATCATGAATCATGAATCATGAATTGAATCATGATTCATGAATCATGAATCGAATCATGAATCATGAATCAAGAATCATGAATTGAATCATGAATTGAATCATGAATCATGAATCATGAATTATTAATTCAATCAAGAATCATGAATCATGAATCATGAATCATGAATTGAATCATGAATCATGAATCATGAATCATGAATCATGAATTGAATCATGAATCATGAATCATGAATCGAATTATGAATCATGAATCAAGAATCATGAATCGAATCATGAATCATAAATTGAATCATGAATCAGGAATCATGAATAGAATCATGAATCATGAATCATGAATCATGAATCGAATCATGAATCATGAATCATGAATCATGAATAGAATCATGAATCATGAATCATGAATTGAATCATGAATCAAGAATCATGAATCATGACATGAATCATAAATCATAAATCATAAATTGAATCATGAATCATGAATCAAATCATAATTCAAGAATCATGAATTGAATCATGAATCATGAATCATGAATTGAGTCATGAATCAAGAATCATGAATCATGACATGAATCATAAATCATAAATCATAAATTGAATCATGAACTGAATCAGGATTTGAATCATGAATTGAATCATAAATCATGAATCATGAATCATGAATTGAATCATGAATCATGAATTATGAATTATGAATTGAATCATGAATCATGAATTGAATTATGAATCATGAATCATGAATCATGAAATGAATCATGAATCATAAATCATGAATCATAAATCGAATCATGAATCATGAATTGAATCATGAATCATGAATTGAATCATGAATCATGAATTGAATCATGAATTGAATCATGAATCGATTAATGAATTGAATCATGAATCGAATCATGAATCATGAATCATGAATTGAATCATGAATTGAATCATGAACCGAATCATGAATTGAATCATGAATTATGAGTCATGAATCATAAATTGAATCATGAATCATGAATCATGAATCTTGAATCATGAATCATAAATTGAATCATGAATCATGAATCATGAATTGAATCATGAATTGAATCATGAATCATGAATCATGAATTAAATCATGAATTATGAATCATGAATTAAATCATGAATCATGAATCGAATCATGAATCATGAATTGAATCATGAATCGAATCATGAATCATGAATTGAATCATGAATCATGAATCGAATCATGAATCTTGAACCAAGAATTGAATCATGAATCATGAATCATTAATCATGAATTGAATCATGAATCATGAGTCATGAATCAAACCATGAATCATGAATCAAGAATCATGAATCGAATCATGAATTGAATCATGAATCATGAATCATGAATTATTAATTCAATCATGAATCATGAATCATGAATCATGAATTGAATCATGAATCATGAATCATGTATTGAATCATGAATCATGAATCATGAATCGAATTATGAATCATGAATCAAGAATCATGAATCGAATCATGAATCATGAATTGAATCAAGAATCAGGAATCATGAATAGAATAATGAATCATGAATCATGAATCATGAATTGAATCATGAATCATGAATCATGAATCATGAATCATGAATTGAATCATGAATCATGAATCATGAATTGAATCATGAATCAAGAATCATGAATCATGACATGAATCATAAATCATAAATCATAAATTGAATCATGAATTGAATCAGGATTTGAATCATGAATTGAATCATGAATCATGAATCTTGAATCATGAATCATGAATTGAATCATGAATCATGAATTATGAATCATGAATTGAATCATGAATCATGAATTGAATTATGAATCATGATTCATGAATCATGAATTGAATCATAAATCATAAATCATGAATCATGAATCATGAATTGAATCATGAATCATGAATTGAATCATGAATCATGAATTTAATCATGAATTGAATCATGAATCATGAATTTAATCATGAATTGAATCATGAATCATAAATCATGAATTGAATCATGAATCATGAATCATAAATCATGAATTGAATCATGAATCATGAATTGAATCATGAATTGAATCATGAATCATGAATAATGAATTGAATCATGAATTGAATCATAAATTATGAATCATGAATCATGAATTGAATCATGAATCATGAATCATGAATTGAATCATGAATCATGAATCATAAATCGAATAATGAATTATGAATTAAATCAGGATTCGAATCATGAATTAAATCATGAATCATGAATTGAATCATGAATCATGAATTGAATCATGAATCATGAATCATGAATCATGAATCATGACATGAATTATGAATCATGAATCATAAATCGAATCATGAATCATGAATTGAATAAGGAAACGAATCATGAATTGAATCATGAATTGAGTCATGAATCATGAATCATGAATTGAATCATGAATCATGAATCATGAATCTTGAATTATGAATCATAAATTGAATCATGAATCATGAATCATGAATTGAATCATGAATTAAATCATGAATCATGAATTGAATCATGAATTATGAATCATGAATTGAGTCATGAATCATGAATCAAATCATGAATTATGAATTGAATCATGAATTGAATCATGAATCATGAATTGAATCATGAATCATGAATCAAATCATGAATCTTGAATCAAGAATTGAATCATGAATCATGAATCATGAATCATGAATTGAATCATGAATCATGAATCATGAATCGAATCATGAATCATGAATCATGAATCGAATCATGAATTGAATCATGAATCATGAATCATGAATTATTATTTCAATCAAGAATCATGAATCATGAATCATGAATTGAATCATGAATCATGAATCATGACATGAATTATGAATCATGAATCATAAATCGAATCATGAATCATTAATTGAATAAGGAAACGAATCATGAATTGAATCATGAATTGAGTCATGAATCATGAATGATGAATTGAATCATGAATCATGAATCATGAATCTTGAATCATGAATCATAAATTGAATCATGAATCATGAATCATGAATTGAATCATGAATTAAATCATGAATCATGAATCATGAATTGAATCATGAATTATGAATCATGAATTGAATCATGAATCATGAATCGAATCATGAATTATGAATTGAATCATGAATTGAATCATGAATCATGAATTGAATCATGAATCATGAATCAAATCATGAATCTTGAATCAAGAATTGAATCATGAATCATGAATCATGAATCATGAATTGAATCATGAATCATGAATCATGAATCGAATCATGAATCATGAATCATGAATCGAATCATGAATTGAATCATGAATCATGAATCATGAATTATTATTTCAATCAAGAATCATGAATCATGAATCATGAATTGAATCATGAATCATAATTCATGAATCGAATTATGAATCATGAATCGAAAATCATGAATCGAATCATGAATCATGAATTGAATCATGAATCAGGAATCATGAATAGAATCATGAATCATGAATCATGAATCATGAATCGAATCATGAATCATGAATCATGAATCATGAATCATGAATCATGAATTGAATCATGAATCATGAATTGAATCATGAATCAAGAATCATGAATCATGACATGAATCCTAAATCATAAATCATAAATTGAATCATGAATCATGAATCATGAATTGAATCATGAATCATGAATCATGAATTGAATCATGAATCATGAATTGAATCATGAATCAAGAATCATAAATCATAAATTGAATCATGAATTGAATCAGGATTTGAATCATGAATTGAATCATGAATCAGGAATCTTGAATCATGAATCATGAATTGAATCATGAATCATGAATCATGAATCATGAATTGAATCATGAATCGTGAATTGAATCATGAATCATGAATTGAATCATGATTTGAATCATGAATCGATTAATAAATTGAATCATGAATCGAATCATGAATCATGAATCATGAATTGAATCATGAATTGAATCATTAATCGAATCATGAATTGAATCATGAATTATGAGTCATGAATCATAAATTGAATCATGAATCATGAATCATGAATTGAATCATGAATTGAATCATGAATCATGAATTGAATCATGAATTATGAATCATGAATTGAATCATGAATCATGAATCATGAATCTTGAATCATGAATCATAAATTGAATCATGAATCATGAATCAAGAATTGAATCATGAATTGAATCATGAATCATGAATCATGAATTGAATCATGAATTATGAATCAAGAAATGAATCATGAATCATGAATTGAATCATGAATTATGAATCATGAATTGAATCATGAATCATGAATCGAATCATGAATCATGAATCAAGAATCATGAATCGAATCATGAATTGAATCATGAATCATGAATCATGAATTATTAATTCAATCAAGAATCATGAATCATGAATCATGAATCATGAATCATGAATTGAATCATGAATCATGAATCATGAATCATGAATTGAATCATCAATCATGAATCATGAATCGAATTATGAATCATGAATCAAGAATCATGAATCGAATCATGAATCATGAATTGTATCATGAATCAGGAATCATGAATAGAATCATGAATCATGAATCATGAATCGAATCATGAATCATGAATCATGAATTGAATCATGAATCATGAATTGAATCATGAATCAAGAATCATGAATCATGACATGAATCATAAATCATAAATCATAAATTGAATCATGAATCATGAATCATGAATCATGAATCGAATCATGAATCATGAATCATGAATTGAATCATGAATCATGAATCATGAATTGAATCATGAATCAAGAATCATGAATCATGACATGAATCATAAATCATAAATCATAAATCGAATCATGAATTGAATCAGGATTTGAATCATGAATTGAATCATGAATCATGAATCTTGTATCATGAATCATGAATTGAATCATGAATCATGAATTATGAATCATGAATTGAATCATGAATCATGAATTGAATTATGAATCATGAATCATGAATCATGAATTGAATCATGAATCATAAATCATGAATCATGAATCGAATCATGAATCATGAATTAAATCATGAATCATGAATTGAATAATGAATCGATTAATGAATTGAATAATGAATCGAATCATGAATCATGAATTGAATCATGAATTGAATCATGAATCATGAATCGAATCATGAATCATGAATCATGAATAGAATCATGAATCATGAATCATGAATTGAATCATGAATCAAGAATCATGAATCATGACATGAATCATAAATCATAAATCATAAATTGAATCATGAATCATGCATCAAATCATAATTCAAGAATCATGAATTGAATCATGAATCATGAATCATGAATTGAGTCATGAATCAAGAATCATGAATCATGACATGAATCATAAATCATAAATCATAAATTGAATCATGAACTGAATCAGGATTTGAATCATGAATTGAATCATAAATCATGAATCATGAATCATGAATTGAATCATGAATCATGAATTATGAATTATGAATTGAATCATGAATCATGAATCATGAATCATGAATTGAATCATGAATCATAAATCATGAATCATAAATCGAATCATGAATCATGAATTGAATCATGAATCATGAATTGAATCATGAATTGAATCATGAATCGATTAATGAATTGAATCATGAATCGAATCATGAATCATGAATCATGAATTGAATCATGAATTGAATCATGAATCGAATCATGAATTGAATCATGAATTATGAGTCATGAATCATAAATTGAATCATGAATCATGAATCATGAATCTTGAATCATGAATCATAAATTGAATCATGAATCATGAATCATGAATTGAATCATGAATTGAATCATGAATCATGAATCATGAATTAAATCATGAATTATGAATCATGAATTAAATCATGAATCATGAATCGAATCATGAATCATGAATTGAATCATGAATCGAATCATGAATCATGAATTGAATCATGAATCATGAATCGAATCATGAATCTTGAACCAAGAATTGAATCATGAATCATGAATCATTAATCATGAATTGAATCATGAATCATGAATCATGAATCAAACCATGAATCATGAATCAAGAATCATGAATCGAATCATGAATTGAATCCTGAATCATGAATCATGAATTATTAATTCAATCATGAATCATGAATCATGAATTGAATCATGAATCATGAATCATGTATTGAATCATGAATCATGAATCGAATTATGAATCATGAATCAAGAATCATGAATCGAATCATGAATCATGAATTGAATCAAGAATCAGGAATCATGAATAGAATAATGAATCATGAATCATGAATCATGAATTGAATCATGAATCATGAATCATGAATCATGAATTGAATCATGAATCATGAATCATGAATTGAATTATGAATCATGAATCATGAATCATGAATTGAATCATGAATCATAAATCATGAATCATGAATCGAATCATGAATCATGAATTGAATCATGAATCATAAATTGAATCATGAATCATGAATTTAATCATGAATTGAATCATGAATCATGAATTTAATCATGAATTGAATCATGAATCATAAATCATGAATTGAATCATGAATCATGAATCATAAATCATGAATTGAATCATGAATCATGAATTGAATCATGAATTGAATCATGAATCATGAATAATGAATTGAATCATGAATTGAATCATAAATCATGAATCATGAATCATGAATTGAATCATGAATCATGAATCATGAATTGAATCATGAATCATGAATCATAAATCGAATAATGAATCATGAATTAAATCAGGATTCGAATCATGAATTAAATCATGAATCATGAATTTAATCATGAATCATGAATATAATCATGAATCATGAATCATGAATCATGAATCATGACATGAATTATGAATCATGAATCATAAATCGAATCATGAATCATGAATTGAATAAGGAAACGAATCATGAATTGAATCATGAATTGAGTCATGAATCATGAATTGAATCATGAATTAAATCATGAATCATGAATCATGAATTGAATCATGAATTGAATCATTAATCGAATCATGAATTGAATCATGAATTATGAGTCATGAATCATAAATTGAATCATGAATCATGAATCATGAATTGAATCATGAATTGAATCATGAATCATGAATTGAATCATGAATTATGAATCATGAATTGAATCATGAATCATGAATCATGAATCTTGAATCATGAATCATAAATTGAATCATGAATCATGAATCATGAATTGAATCATGAATTGAATCATGAATCATGAATCATGAATTGAATCATGAATTATGAATCATGAAATGAATCATGAATCATGAATTGAATCATGAATTATGAATCATGAATTGAATCATGAATCATGAATCGAATCATGAATCATGAATCAAGAATCATGAATCGAATCATGAATTGAATCATGAATCATGAATCATGAATTATTAATTCAATCAAGAATCATGAATCATGAATCATGAATCATGAATTGAATCATGAATCATGAATCATGAATCATGAATTGAATCATCAATCATGAATCATGAATCGAATTATGAATCATGAATCAAGAATCATGAATCGAATCATGAATCATGAATTGAATCATGAATCAGGAATCATGAATAGAATCATGAATCATGAATCAGGAATCGAATCATGAATCATGAATCATGAATTGAATCATGAATCATGAATTGAATCATGAATCAAGAATCATGAATCATGACATGAATCATAAATCATAAATCATAAATTGAATCATGAATCATGAATCATGAATAGAATCATGAATCATGAATCATGAATCGAATCATGAATCATGAATCATGAATTGAATCATGAATCATGAATTGAATCATGAATCAAGAATCATGAATCATGACATGAATCATAAATCATAAATCATAAATTGAATCATGAATCAGGAATCATGAATCATGAATCGAATCATGAATCATGAATCATGAATTGAATCATGAATCATGAATCATGAATTGAATCATGAATCAAGAATCATGAATCATGACATGAATCATAAATCATAAATCATAAATCGAATCATGAATTGAATCAGGATTTGAATCATGAATTGAATCATGAATCATGAATCTTGAATCATGAATCATGAATTGAATCATGAATCATGAATTATGAATCATGAATTGAATCATGAATCATGAATTGAATCATGAATCATGAATTATGAATCATGAATTGAATCATGAATCATGAATTGAATCATGAATCACAAATCATGAATCATGAATCGAATCATGAATCATGAATTAAATCATGAATCATGAATTGAATCATGAATTGAATAATGAATCGATTAATGAATTGAATAATGAATCGAATCATGAATCATGAATTGAATCATGAATTGAATCATGAATCGAATCATGAATTGAATCATGAATTATGAGTCATGAATCATAAATTGAATCATGAATCATGAATCATGAATTGAATCATGAATTGAATCATTAATCATGAATTGAATCATGAATCATGAATTGAATCATGAATCATGAATTGAATCATGAATCACAAATCATGAATCATGAATCGAATCATGAATCATGAATTAAATCATGAATCATGAATTGAATCATGAATTGAATAATGAATCGATTAATGAATTGAATAATGAATCGAATCATGAATCATGAATTGAATCATGAATTGAATCATGAATCGAATCATGAATTGAATCATGAATTATGAGTCATGAATCATAAATTGAATCATGAATCATGAATCATGAATCATGAATCATGAATTGAATCATGAATCATGAATTGAATCATGAATCAAGAATCATGAATCATGACATGAATCATAAATCATAAATCATAAATTGAATCATGAATCAGGAATCATGAATCATGAATCGAATCATGAATCATGAATCATGAATTGAATCATGAATCATGAATCATGAATTGAATCATGAATCAAGAATCATGAATCATGACATGAATCATAAATCATAAATCATAAATCGAATCATGAATTGAATCAGGATTTGAATCATGAATTGAATCATGAATCATGAATCTTGAATCATGAATCATGAATTGAATCATGAATCATGAATTATGAATCATGAATTGAATCATGAATCATGAATTGAATCATGAATCATGAATTATGAATCATGAATTGAATCATGAATCATGAATTGAATCATGAATCACAAATCATGAATCATGAATCGAATCATGAATCATGAATTAAATCATGAATCATGAATTGAATCATGAATTGAATAATGAATCGATTAATGAATTGAATAATGAATCGAATCATGAATCATGAATTGAATCATGAATTGAATCATGAATCGAATCATGAATTGAATCATGAATTATGAGTCATGAATCATAAATTGAATCATGAATCATGAATCATGAATTGAATCATGAATTGAATCATTAATCATGAATTGAATCATGAATCATGAATCATGAATCTTGAATCATGAATCATAAATTGAATCATGAATCATGAATCATGAATTGAATCATGAATTGAATCATGAATTATGAATCATGAATTGAATCATGAATCATGAATCATGAATCTTGAATCATGAATCATAAATTGAATCATGAATCATGAATCATGAATTGAATCATGAATTGAATCATGAATCATGAATTGAATCATGAATTGAATCATAAATCATGAATCATGAATTGAATCATGAATTATGAATCATGATTTGAATCATGAATCGAATCACGAATCATGAATTGAATCATGAATCATGAATCGAATCATGAATCTTGAATCAAGAATTGAATCATGAATCATGAATCATGAATCATGAATTGAATCATGAATCATGAATCATGAATCATGAATCATGAATCGAATCATGAATTGAATCATGAATCATGAATCATGAATTATTAATTCAATCAAGAATCATGAATCATGAATCATGAATCATGAATTGAATCATGAATCATGAATCATGAATCATGAATCGAATCATGAATCATGAATTGAATCATGAATCATGAATTGAATCATGAATCATGAATTGAATCATGAATCATGAATCGATTAATGAATTGAATCATGAATCGAATCATAAATCATGAATCATGAATTGAATCATGAATTGAATCATAATTCGAATCATGAATTGAATCATGAATTATGAGTCATGAATCATAAATTGAATCATGAATCATGAATCATGAGTTGAATCATGAATTGAATCATGAATCATGAATTGAATCATGAATTATGAATCATGAATTGAATCATGAATCATGAATCATGAATTGAATCATGAATTGAATCATGAATCATGAATCATGAATTGAATCATGAATTATGAATCATGATTTGAATCATGAATCGAATCATGAATCATGTATTGAATCATGAATTATAAATCGAATCATGAATCATGAATCATGAATCAAATCATGAATCATGAATCATGAATCGAATCATGAATCATGAATCAAGAATCATGAATCGAATCATGAATTGAATCATGAATCATGAATCATGAATTATTAATTCAATCAAGAATCATGAATCATGAATCATGAATCATGAATTGAATCATGAATCATTAATCGAATTATGAATCATGAATCAAGAATCATGAATCGAATCATGAATCATGAATTGAATCATGAATCAGGAATCATGAATAGAATCATGAATCATGAATCATGAATCGAATCATGAATCATGAATCATGAATCATGAATTGAATCATGAATCATGAATCATGAATTGAATCATGAATCAAGAATCATGAATCATGACATGAATCATAAATCATAAATCATAAATTGAATCATGAATCATGAATTGAATCAGGATTCGAATCATGAATTGAATCATGAATCATGAATCATGAATCGAATCATGAATCATGAATCATGAATTGAATCATGAATCATGAATCATGAATTATTAATTCAATTAAGAATCATGAATCATGAATCATGAGTCATGAATTGAATCATGAATCATGAATCATAAATCGAATTATGAATTATGAATCAAGAATCATGAATCGAATCATGAATCATGAATTGAATCATGAATCATGAATTGAATCATGAATCATGAATCATGAATCATGAATCATGAATCGAATCATGAATCATAAATCATAAATCATAAATCATAAATTGAATCATGAATCATGAATTGAATCAGGATTTGAATCATGAATTGAATCATGAATCATTAATCTTGAATCATGAATCATGAATTGAATCATGAATCATGAATTATGAATCATGAATTGAATCATGAATCATGAATTGAATTATGAATCATTAATCATGAATCATGAATTGAATCATGAATCATGAATCATGAATCGAATCATGAATCATGAATTGAATCATGAATCATGAATCATGAATTGAATCATGAATTGAATCATGAATTGAATCATGAATCATGAATCATGAATCGAATCATGAATCATGAATTGAATCATGAATCATGAATCATGAATTGAATCATGAATTGAATCATGAATTGAATCATGAATCGAATAATGAATTGAATCATGAATCAAATCATGAATCATTAATCATGAATTGAATCATGAATTGAATCGTGAATCGAATCATGAATTGAATCATGAATCATGAATCATGAATATTGAATCATGAATCATGAATCATGAATTGAATCATGAATTGAATCATGAATCGAATAATGAATTGAATCATGAATCAAATCATGAATCATTAATCATGAATTGAATCATGAATTGAATCATGAATCGAATCATGAATTGAATAATGAATCGATTAATGAATTGAATAATGAATCGAATCATGAATCATGAATTGAATCATGAATTGAATCATGAATCGAAACATGAATTGAATCATGAATTATGAGTCATGAATCATGAATTGAATCATGAATTGAATCATTAATCATGAATTGAATCATGAATCATGAATTGAATCATGAATTATGAATCATGAATTGAATCATGAATCATGAATCATGAATCATGAATCATAAATTGAATCATGAATCATGAATCATGAATTGAATCATGAATTGAATCATGAATCATGAATTGAATCATGAATTATGAATCATGAATTGAATCATGAATCATGAATCATGAATCTTGAATCATGAATCATAAATTGAATCATGAATCATGAATCATGAATTGAATCATGAATTGAATCATGAATCATGAATCATGAATTGAATCATGAATTGAATCATAAATCATGAATCATGAATTGAATCATGAATTATGAATCATAATTTGAATCATGAATCGAATCATGAATCATGAATTGAATCATGTATCATGAATCGAATCATGAATCTTGAATCAAGAATTGAATCATGAATCATGAATCATGAATCATGAATTGAATCATGAATCATGAATCATAATTCATGAATCATGAATCGAATCATGAATTGAATCATGAATCATGAATCATGAATTATTAATTCAATCAAGAATCATAAATCATGAATCATGAATTGAATCATGAATCATGAATCATGAATCATGAATTGAATCATGAATCATGAATCATGAATTGAATCAAGAATCAAGAATCATGAATCATAACATGAATCATAAATCATAAATCATAAATTGAATCATGAATCATGAATCGAATCATGAATCATGAATTAAATCATGAATAAAGAATCATGAATCATGACATGAATCATAAATCATAAATTGAATCATGAATTGAATCAGGATTTGAATCATGAATTGAATCATGAATCATGAATCTTGAATCATGAATCATGAATTATGAATCATGAATTGAATCATGAATCACGAATTGAATTATGAATCATGAATCATGAATCATGAATTGAATCATGAATCATAAATCATGAATCATGAATCGAATCATGAATCATGAATTGAATCATGAATCATGAATTGAATCATGAATCATAAATCGATTAATGAATTGAATCATGAATCGAATCATGAATCATGAATCATGAGTTGAATCATGAATTGAATCATGAATCGAATCACGAATTGAATCATGAATTATGAGTCATGATTCATAAATTGAATCATGAATCATGAGTTGAATCATGAATTGAATCATGAATCATGAATTGAATCATGAATCATGAATTGAATCATGAATTATGAATCATGAATTGAATCATGAATCATGAATCATAAATCTTGAATCATGAATCATAAATTGAATAATGAATCATGAATCATGAATTGAATCATGAATTAAATCATGAATCATGAATTGAATCATGAATTATGAATCATGAATTGAATCATGAATCATGAATCGAATCATAAATCATGAATCGAATCATCATCATCATCATCATCATCATTTATTTATATAGCGCCAACATATTCCGTAGCGCTTTACAATTGGGGACAAACGTAATAAACTAATAAACAAACTGGGTAAAACAGACAAAGAGGTGAGAAGGCCCTGCTCGCAAGCTTACAATCTATGGGACAATGGGAGATTGACACATGAGGTTAAGTATACATTTTGCATCTTGGCCCAGCCAGACTGCAAAGGTAGGGTGACTCATAAGCTAAATGATCCTGTCACACAACAATGTTATTCCGGGGGTAGTTGTCTTGTGTGAAATTGTGTAACAGGCTAAAGGTAGTGAGGTTAAGATGGTGGTTGAGGAATATTATAAGCTTGTCTGAATAGGTAGGTTTTCAGAGAACGCTTGAAAGTTTGTAGAACAGAGGAGAGTCTTATTGTGCGAGGGAGAGAGTTCCATAGAGTGGGTGCAGCCCGAAAAAAGTCCTGTAACCGGGAATGGGAGGATGTAATGAGGGTGGATGAGAGACGCAGATCTTTTGCAGAACGGAGTTGCCGAGTTGGGAGATATTTTGAGACAAGAGAGGAGATGTATGTTGGTGCAGCTTTGTTGATGGCCTTGTAGGTTAGTAAAAGTATTTTATATTGGATTCGGTAGAAGACAGGCAGCCAGTGTAGAGACATACAGAGTGATTCAACAGAGGAATAGCTATTTGCAAGGAAAATCAGTCTTGCCGAAGCATGTAAAATAGATTTTAGGGGTTTGAGTCTGTTTTTGGGAAGACCAGTAAGGAGGGAATTGCAATAGTCAATGCGGGAGATGATTAGTGCATGAATTAAGGTTTTAGCAGTGTCTTGTGTGAGATATGTGCGGATTCTGGAAATGTTCTTTAGATGTATGTAACATGATTTAGATATAGAGTCAATGTGGGGAACAAAGGATAGGCGTGAATCAAGGATTACACCTAGGCAGCGAGCTTGTGGGGTGGGATTTATGGTCATGTTATCAACAGAGATAGAAATGTCAGGTATGCTCTTGTTGGCGGGTGGGAATATTATTAACTCTGTTTTAGAAAGATTAAGTTTGAGTTGACGAGAGGCCATCCAAGATGAAATGGCAGAAAGACAGTCAGTTACACGGGACAACACAGATGTCGAGATATCAGGAGAGGATAGATAGATTTGGGTATCATCCGCATAGAGATGATACTGAAAGCCAAAGGAACTTATTAGATTTCCAAGAGAAGCGGTATAGATAGAGAACAGCAGAGGACCTAGCACCGAGCCTTGTGGTACTCCAACTGATAGGGGAAGCGGAGCAGAGGTGGCTCCAGAGAGATTAACAGTGAAAGAGCGATTAGAGAGGTAAGATGAGAACCAGGATAGAACTGTGTCTTGAAGACCTAGGGATTGCAGTGTTTGTATGAGAAGAGAGTGGTCAACGGTGTCAAATGCAGCCGAGAGATCAAGGAGAATTAGGAGAGAGTAATGGCGTTCAGTCTTAGCAGTGATCAGATCATTAACAACCTTGGTCAGCGCAGTCTCTGTGGAGTGTTGAGAACGAAAGCCAGACTGAAGAGGATCCAACAGGTTGTTTGCGGAAAGAAAGCGTGTGAGGCGAGTGTAGGCAAGTCTCTCTAGAAGCTTGGAGGGGCAAGGGAGCTGAGAGATGGGACGGTAATTTGAGAGAGAGTTTGGGTCGGAGTTTTGTTTTTTTAGAATAGGAGTAATCACTGCATGCTTGTATAGTGATGGAAAGATGCCAGTAGAGAGTGAGAGATTACAGATTTGAGTTAGAGGTGAAATGAGCACAGAAGACAGGGATCTACCAATTTGCGAGGGAATAGGATCAAGAGGACAGGAGGTAGAGTAGGAAGATAAGAAGAGCGTAGAAATTTCCTCTTCATTTGTGGGGTCAAATGAAGAAAGGGTGTCAGAGGGTAGTGGGAAGGAAATGAGCTGATGGCTTGTTGAGGAAGAGGATACCATTTCTAGTCTGATCTTGTCAATCTTGTCCTTGAAGTAGGAAGCAAGATCCTGAGCACTGATAGTAGATGGAGGGTTCGGGGTGGGAGGATTGAGAAGATGATTAAATGTATTGAAAAGGCGTTTGGGGTTAGAAGCCTGAGCATAGATAAGAGATTGAAAGTATGTTTGTTTTGCAGTGTCCAGAGCATTTCGATAGGAGTGGTAGACAGAAGTATATGTGAAGAAGTCATTAGAGCTTCGAGATTTACGCCAGTGACGTTCTGCTTTACGGGACAGTTTTTGAAGATTTCGTGTTGCTTTGGTGTGCCACGGTTGACATCGAAGTCGACGTGTAGTATGAAGTGTCGCTGGAGCCACTTGATCAAGGGCCGTTGCTAAGGTTAGGTGAAAATGAGGTACTGCCATCTCAGGGGATGAGAATGTAGAGATAGGGGAGAGAAGGTGTTGGAGAGAGGTGGAAAATTGTTGAAGATTAATAGAATTAAGATTTCTACGAGTATGAGGATGCTTGGTTGAGTCAGACAGTAGAGAGGTTAGAGCAGTGGGGGTGAGAGTGTAGCTGATAAGGTGATGATCCGAGAGGGGGAAGGGTGTATTAATAAAATTAGAAACTGAGCATAGTCTAGAGAAAACAAGATCAAGGCAGTGGCCATCCTTATGAGTAGATGATTCAATCCACTGGGAGAGGTCAAGTGAGGATGTTAGAGAGAGTAGTTTGGAAGCAGCTTTGGAAGGTGGGTTATCAATGGGGATGTTGAAGTCACCCATGATGATGGTGGGGATGTCTGAAGATAAGAAGTGAGGGAGCCATGCAGAGAAATCCTCAATAAATTGTTGGTGTGCTCCAGGGGGACGATAGATCACCGCAACACGTAGGGAGAATGGATTAAAAATGCGAATAGCATGTACTTCAAAAGATGTGAACGTGAGTGATGGGACATTTGGTAGAACTGTGTATGTGCACTGTGGGGAGAGAAGTAGTCCAACCCCACCTCCTTGTCTGCCTTCAGGTCTGGAGGTGTGGGTGAGATGGAGGCCACCATGTGAAAGTGCTGCAGGTGAGGCAGTGTCTGATTGCATAAGCCATGTTTCTGTTATTGCCAGAAGGTTGAGGTTTTTTGAGAGGAAGAGATCATGAACGGAGGTAAGTTTGTTACAAACAGAGCGTGCATTCCAAAGGGCACATTTAAAGGACTTGGGAAGAGAGGGGAGACAGGTGATGTGTTTGAGGTTTGCTATAGAACGGTAGTGTTCTGATGTATGTGTGTGTGAGGAGTGTGGGGGACCTGGATTAGGTGATATATCACCAGCTAATAGAAGCAGAGTGAGCGAAAGATAGGCAAGGGGATTGTAAGATGTGTTACCTTTTATTTTCTGGCGACAGGTGGAGGCTGTACTTGTTAGAGATAATAAATAGGACAACAGTTCATGGGTGTTAAATAGAGGTGAGTGGAGTAATGCAGGTGCAATATGAACAAATTTGTGTGTTGGTGGAGGGGTGAAAGATGACACAGTCCTAAAGATCATGCCATGAAATGAGACAAAGAAAAGCAATTTGTGAAACATTGTGATAAAAGGGGTAAAAGCAAAAAGCAAGGGTATTTTAAGAATTACCTCTTAGCAGTATTCCATATAAATAGACAAGTAGTGCTGAAATAGGCTGTGGCAGATGTTGCTTATTGATGGGAGTAAAATCAAGTCAAATGTAGTCCAATGTTTGTCCAACTGTGTATTTTTGTCCACTTTGTGAGAAAATCCCACTTAGTGCAGAAATCACACACGTCTAACCCCACATACGTCTCCCCATAGAATGAAGCTAAGATGTAGTCAGTCTAATTTAGGAATACACTACAGATGTGCTAATTGGTCAGCTAATCAAAGGAAAAGAAAACATTTGTGGGAAAGGATAGAGGCCAGATACCTATCATAAATTAGGCAGCAATAAAAGACTGTGCCAACCTAAGTTTAAACAGATAACAGTTTCCTATAACATACTTAAACACAGATTGCAGGGATGAAATTCACAGAATAATGATCAGAGCAGTAGTAGCAGCATGGATGAACATACTTAAACACAGATTGCAGGGATGAAATTCACAGAATAATGATCAGAGCAGTAGTAGCAGCATGGATGAACATACTTAAACACAGATTGCAGGGATGAAATTCACAGAATAATGATCAGAGCAGTAGTAGCAGCATGGATGAACATACTTAAACACAGATTGCAGGGATGAAATTCACAGAATAATGATCAGAGCAGTAGTAGCAGCATGGATGAACATACTTAAACACAGATTGCAGGGATGAAATTCACAGAATAATGATCAGAGCAGTAGTAGCAGCATGGATGAACATACTTAAACACAGATTGCAGGGATGAAATTCACAGAATAATGATCAGAGCAGTAGTAGCAGCATGGATGAACATACGTCTAACCCCACATACGTCTCCCCATAGAATGAAGCTAAGATGTAGCTAATCATGAATCATGAATTGAATCATGAATCATAAATCGAATCATGAATCATGAATTGAATCATGAATCATGAATTATGAATCATGAATTGAATCATGAATCATGAATTGAATTATGAATCATGAATCATGAATTGAATCATGAATCATAAATCATGAATCATGAATCGAATCATGAATCATGAATTGAATCATGAATCATGAATTGAATCATGAATCATGAATCGATTAATGAATTGAATCATGAATCGAATCATAAATCATGAATCATGAATTGAATCATGAATTGAATCATAATTCGAATCATGAATTGAATCATGAATTATGAGTCATGAATCATAAATTGAATCATGAATCATGAATCATGAGTTGAATCATGAATTGAATCATGAATCATGAATTGAATCATGAATTATGAATCATGAATTGAATCATGAATCATGAATCATGAATTGAATCATGAATTAAATCATGAATCATGAATCATGAATTGAATCATGAATTATGAATCATGAATTGAATCATGAATCGAATCATGAATCATGTATTGAATCATGAATTATAAATCGAATCATGAATCATGAATCATGAATTAAATCATGAATCATGAATCATGAATCGAATCATGAATCATGAATCAAGAATCATGAATCGAATCATGAATTGAATCATGAATCATGAATCATGAATTATTAATTCAATCAAGAATCATGAATCATGAATCATGAATCATGAATTGAATCATGAATCATTAATCATTAATCGAATTATGAATCATGAATCAAGAATCATGAATCGAATCATGAATCATGAATTGAATCATGAATCAGGAATCATGAATAGAATCATGAATCATGAATCATGAATCGAATCATGAATCATGAATCATGAATTGAATCATGAATCATGAATCATGAATTGAATCATGAATCAAGAATCATGAATCATGACATGAATCATAAATCATAAATTATAAATTGAATCATGAATCATGAATCATGAATCGAATCATGAATCAAGAATCATGAATCATGACATGAATCATAAATCATAAATTGAATCATGAATCATGAATTGAATCAGGATTCGAATCATGAATTGAATCATGAATCATGAATCATGAATCGAATCATGAATCATGAATCATGAATTGAATCATGAATCATGAATCATGAATTATTAATTCAATTAAGAATCATGAATCATGAATCATGAGTCATGAATTGAATCATGAATCATGAATCATAAATCGAATTATGAATTATGAATCAAGAATCATGAATCGAATCATGAATCATGAATTGAATCATGAATCATGAATTGAATCATGAATCATGAATCATGAATCATGAATCATGAATCGAATCATGAATCATAAATCATAAATCATAAATCATAAATTGAATCATGAATCATGAATTGAATCAGGATTCGAATCATGAATTGAATCATGAATCATTAATCTTGAATCATGAATCATGAATTGAATCATGAATCATGAATTATGAATCATGAATTGAATCATGAATCATGAATTGAATTATGAATCATGAATCATGAATCATGAATTGAATCATGAATCATGAATCATGAATCGAATCATGAATCATGAATTGAATCATGAATCATGAATCATGAATTGAATCATGAATTGAATCATGAATTGAATCATGAATCATGAATCATGAATCGAATCATGAATCATGAATTGAATCATGAATCATGAATCATGAATTGAATCATGAATTGAATCATGAATTGAATCATGAATCGTTAATCATGAATTGAATCATGAATTGAATCGTGAATCGAATCATGAATTGAATCATGAATCATGAATCATGAATATTGAATCATGAATCATGAATCATGAATTGAATCATGAATTGAATCATGAATCGAATAATGAATTGAATCATGAATCAAATCATGAATCATTAATCATGAATTGAATCATGAATTGAATCATGAATCGAATCATGAATTGAATAATGAATCGATTAATGAATTGAATAATGAATCGAATCATGAATCATGAATTGAATCATGAATTGAATCATGAATCGAAACATGAATTGAATCATGAATTATGAGTAATGAATCATAAATTGAATCATGAATCATGAATCATGAATTGAATCATGAATTGAATCATTAATCATGAATTGAATCATGAATCATGAATTGAATCATGAATCATGAATTGAATCATGAATTATGAATCATGAATTGAATCATGAATCATGAATCATGAATCATGAATCATGAATCATAAATTGAATCATGAATCATGAATCATGAATTGAATCATGAATTGAATCATGAATCATGAATTGAATCATGAATTATGAATCATGAATTGAATCATGAATCATGAATCATGAATCTTGAATCATGAATCATAAATTGAATCATGAATCATGAATCATGAATTGAATCATGAATTGAATCATGAATCATGAATCATGAATTGAATCATGAATTGAATCATAAATCATGAATCATGAATTGAATCATGAATTATGAATCATGATTTGAATCATGAATCGAATCATGAATCATGAATTGAATCATGTATCATGAATCGAATCATGAATCTTGAATCAAGAATTGAATCATGAATCATGAATCATGAATCATGAATTGAATCATGAATCATGAATCATAATTCATGAATCATGAATCGAATCATGAATTGAATCATGAATCATGAATCATGAATTATTAATTCAATCAAGAATCATAAATCATGAATCATGAATTGAATCATGAATCATGAATCATGAATTGAATCATGAATCATGAATCATGAATCGAATTATGAATCATGAATCAAGAATCATGAATCGAATCATGAATCATGAATCGAATCATTAATCATGAATCATGAATCATGAATTGAATCATGAATCATGAATCATGAATTGAATCAAGAATCAAGAATCATGAATCATAACATGAATCATAAATCATAAATCATAAATTGAATCATGAATCATGAATCATGAATCGAATCATGAATCATGAATTAAATCATGAATAAAGAATCATGAATCATGACATGAATCATAAATCATAAATCATAAATTGAATCATGAATTGAATCAGGATTTGAATCATGAATTGAATCATGAATCATGAATTGAATCATGAATCATAAATCGATTAATGAATTGAATCATGAATCGAATCATGAATCATGAATCATGAGTTGAATCATGAATTGAATCATGAATCGAATCACGAATTGAATCATGAATTATGAGTCATGATTCATAAATTGAATCATGAATCATGAGTTGAATCATGAATTGAATCATGAATCATGAATTGAATCATGAATCATGAATTGAATCATGAATTATGAATCATGAATTGAATCATGAATCATGAATCATAAATCTTGAATCATGAATCATAAATTGAATAATGAATCATGAATCATGAATTGAATCATGAATTAAATCATGAATCATGAATTGAATCATGAATTATGAATCATGAATTGAATCATGAATCATGAATCGAATCATAAATCATGAATCAAATCATGAATCATGAATTGAATCATGAATCATAAATCGAATCATGAATCTTGAATCAAGAATTGAATCATGAATCATGAATCATGAATCATGAATTGAATCATGAATCATGAATCATGAATCGAATCATAAATCATGAATCAAGAATCGTGAATCGAATCATGAATTGAATCATGAATCATGAATCATGAATTATTAATTAAATCAAGAATCATGAATCATGAATCATGAATCATGAATTGAATCATGAATCATGAATCATGAATCATGAATTGAATCATGAATCATGAATCTTGAATCATGAATCATAAATTGAATCATGAATCATGAATCATGAATTGAATCATGAATTGAATCATGAATCATGAATCATGAATTGAATCATGAATCATAAATTGAATCATGATTTGAATCATGAATCATGAATCGAATCATGAACCATGAATTGAATCATGAATCGAATCATTAATCATGAATTGAATCACGAATCATGAATCGAATCATGAATCATGAATCGAATCATGAATCATGAATTGAATCATGAATCGAATCATTAATCATGAATTGAATCACGAATCATGAATCGAGTCATGAATCTTGAATCAAGAATTTAATCATGAATCATGAATCATGAATTGAATCATGAATCATGAATCATGAATCAAATCATGAATCATGAATCAAGAATCATGAATTGAATCATGAATCATGAATCATGAATCATGAATCGAATCATGAATTGAATCATGAATCATGAATCATGAATTATTAATTCAATCAAGAATCATGAATCATGAATCATGAATTGAATCATGAATCATGAATCATGAATCATGAATTGAATCATGAATCATGAATCATAAATCAAATTATGAATCATGAATCAAGAATCATGAATCGAATCATGAATCATGAATCGAATCATGAATCATGAATCATGAATTGAATCATGAATCATGAATCATGAATCATGAATTGAATCAAGAATCAAGAATCATGAATCATAACATGAATCATAAATCATAAATCATAAATTGAATCATGAATCATGAATCGAATCATGAATCATGAATCATGAATTAAATCATGAATCAAGAATCATGAATCATGACATGAATCATAAATCATAAATCATAAATTGAATCATGAATTGAATCAGGATTTGAATCATGAATTGAATCATGAATCATGAATCTTGAATCATGAATCATGAATTATGAATTATGAATTGAATCATGAATCACGAATTGAATTATGAATCATGAATCATGAATCATGAATTGAATCATGAATCATAAATCATGAATCATAAATCGAATCATGAATCATGAATTGAATCATGAATCATGAATTGAATCATGAATCTTGAATCGATTAATGAATTGAATCATGAATCGAATCATGAATCATGAATCATGAGTTGAATCATGAATTGAATCATGAATCGAATCATGAATTGAATCATGAATTATGAGTCATGAATCATAAATTTAATTATGAATCATGAGTTGAATCATAAATTGAATCATGAATCATGAATTGAATCATGAATTATGAATCATGAATTGAATCATGAATCATGAATCATAAATCTTGAATCATGAATCATAAATTGAATCATGAATCATGAATCATGAATTGAATCATGAATTAAATCATGAATCATGAATTGAATCATGAATTATGAATCATGAATTGAATCATGAATCATAAATCGAATCATGAATCATGAATTGAATCATGAATCGAATCATGAATCATGAATTGAATCATGAATCATAAATCGAATCATGAATCTTGAATCAAGAATTGAATCATGAATCATGAATCATGAATCGAATCATAAATCATGAATCAAGAATCATGAATCGAATCATGAATTGAATCATGAATCATGAATCATGAATTTTATAATTAAATCAAGAATCATGAATCGTGAATCATGAATCATGAATTGAATCATGAATCATGAATCATGAATCATGAATTGAATCATGAATCATGAATCAAGAATCATGAATCGAATCATGAATTGAATCATGAATCATGAATCATGAATTGAATCATGAATCATAAATTGAATCATGATTTGAATCATGAATCATGAATCGAATCATGAATCATGAATTGAATCATGAATCGAATCAAGAATCATGAATTGAATCACGAATCATGAATCGAATCATGAATCTTGAATCAAGAATTGAATCATGAATCATGAATCATGAATCATGAATTGAATCATGAATCATGAATCATGAATCAAATCATGAATCATGAATCATGAATTGAATCATGAATCATGAATCATGAATCATGAATTGAATCATGAATCATGAATCATGAATCGAATCATGAATTGAATCATGAATCATGAATCATGAATTATTAATTCAATCATGAATCATGAATCATGAATCATGAATCATGAATCGAATTATGAATCATGAATCAAGAATCATGAATCGAATCATGAATCATGAATTGAATCATGAATCATGAATCATGAATTGAATCAAGAATCAAGAATCATGAATCGTAACATGAATCATAAATCATAAATCATAAATCATAAATTGAATCATGAATCATGAATCATGAATCGAATCATGAATCATGAATCATGAATTAAATCATGAATCAAGAATCATGAATCATGACATGAATCATAAATCATAAATCATAAATTGAATCATGAATTGAATCAGGATTTGAATCATGAATTGAATCATGAATCATGAATCTTGAATCATGAATCATGAATTGAATCATGAATCATGAATTATGAATCATGAATTGAATCATGAATCATGAATTGAATTATGAATCATGAATCATGAATCATGAATTGAATCATAAATCATAAATCATGAATCATGAATCGAATCATGAATCATGAAATGAATCATGAATCATGAATTGAATCATGAATCATGAATTGAATCATGAATCATGAATCGATTAATGAATTGAATCATGAATCGAATCATGAATCATGAATCATGAATTGAATCATGAATTGAATCATAATTCGAATCATGAATTGAATCATGAATTATGAGTCATGAATCATAAATTGAATCATGAATCATGAGTTGAATCATGAATTGAATCATGAATCATGAATTGAATCATGAATTATGAATCATGAATTGAATCATGAATCATGAATTGAATCATGAATTAAATCATGAATCATGAATCATGAATTGAATTATGAATTATGAATCATGAATTGAATCATGAATCGAATCATGAATCATATATTGAATCATGAATTATAAATCGAATCATGAATCATGAATCATGAATTGAATCATGAATCATGAATCATGAATCGAATCATGAATCATGAATCAAGAATCATGAATCGAATCATGAATTGAATCATGAATCATGAATCATGAATTATTAATTCAATCAAGAATCATGAATCATGAATCATGAATCATGAATTGAATCATGAATCATTAATCATTAATCGAATTATGAATCATGAATCAAGAATCATGAATCGAATCATGAATCATGAATTGAATCATGAATCAGGAATCATGAATAGAATCATGAATCATGAATCATGAATCGAATCATGAATCATGAATCATGAATTGAATCATGAATCATGAATCATGAATTGAATCATGAATCAAGAATCATGAATCATGACATGAATCATAAATCATAAATTATAAATTGAATTATGAATCATGAATCATGAATCGAATCATGAATCAAGAATCATGAATCATGACATGAATCATAAATCATAAATCATAAATTGAATCATGAATCATGAATTGAATCAGGATTCGAATCATGAATTGAATCATGAATCATGAATCATGAATCGAATCATGAATCATGAATCAAGAATCATGAATCGAATCATGAATTGAATCATGAATCATGAATCATGAATTATTAATTCAATTAAGAATCATGAATCATGAATCATGAGTCATGAATTGAATCATGAATCATGAATCATAAATCGAATTATGAATTATGAATCAAGAATCATGAATCGAATCATGAATCATGAATTGAATCATGAATCATGAATTGAATCATGAATCATGAATCATGAATCATGAATCGAATCATGAATCATAAATCATAAATCATAAATCATAAATTGAATCATGAATCATGAATTGAATCAGGATTCGAATCATGAATTGAATCATGAATCATTAATCTTGAATCATGAATCATGAATTGAATCA
Organism: Mixophyes fleayi; assembly: GCF_038048845.1. Taxonomy (NCBI): domain Eukaryota; kingdom Metazoa; phylum Chordata; class Amphibia; order Anura; family Limnodynastidae; genus Mixophyes; species Mixophyes fleayi. The sequence goes on along the minus strand of NW_027447602.1, from coordinate 1,639 downwards.
TGAATCATGAATTATGAATCATGAATTGAATCATGAATCATGAATTGAATTATGAATCATGAATCATGAATCATGAATTGAATCATGAATCATGAATCATGAATCGAATCATGAATCATGAATTGAATCATGAATCATGAATCATGAATTGAATCATGAATTGAATCATGAATCGAATAATGAATTGAATCATGAATCAAATCATGAATCATTAATCATGAATTGAATCATGAATTGAATCATGAATCGAATCATGAATTGAATCATGAATCATGAATCATGAATATTGAATCATGAATCATGAATCATGAATTGAATCATGAATTGAATCATGAATCGAATAATGAATTGAATCATGAATCAAATCATGAATCATTAATCATGAATTGAATCATGAATTGAATCATGAATCGAATCATGAATTGAATCATGAATCATGAATCATGAATCATGAATCATGAATCATAAATGTATTCATGAATCATGAATCATGAATTGAATCATGAATTGAATCATGAATCATGAATCATGAATCATGAATTGAATCATAAATCATGAATCGAATCATAAATCATGAATTGAATCATGAATCATGAATCATGAATTGAATCATGAATCATGAATTGAATCATGAATCATGAATAATAAATTGAATCATGAATCATGAATCATGAATTGAATCATGAATCATAAATCATAAATCGAATAATGAATCATGAATTAAATCAGGATTCGAATCATGAATTAAATCATGAATCATGAATTGAATCATGAATCATGAATTGAATCATGAATCATGAATCATGAATCATGAATCATGACATGAATTATGAATCATAAATTGAATCATGAATCATGAATTAAATCATGAATCATAAATCGAATCATGAATCATGAATTGAATCATGAATTGAATCATGAATCATGAATCATGAATTGAATCATGAATCATGAATCATGAATCTTGAATCATGAATCATAAATTGAATCATGAATCATGAATCGAATCATGAATCATGAATCGAATCATGAATCATGAATTGAATCATGAATCGAATCATGAATCATGAATTGAATCATGAATCATGAATCGAATCATGAATCTTGAATCAAAATTGAATCATGAATTATGAATCATGAATCATGAATCATGAATTATTAATTCAATCAAGAATCATGAATCATGAATCAAGAATTAAATCATGAATCATGAATCATGAGTCATGAATTGAATCATGAATCATAAATCGAATTAGGAATTATGAATCAAGAATCATGAATCGAATCATGAATCATGAATTGAATCATGAATAATGAATCATGAATTGAATCATGAATCATGAATCATGAATCGAATCATGAATCATGAATCATGAATCATGAATCATGAATTGAATCATGAATCATGAATCATGAATCATGAATTGAATCATGAATCATGAATCATGAATCATGAATCGAATCATGAATCATGAATCATGAATCATGAATCATGAATCGAATCATGAATCATGAATCATGAATCATGAATCATGAATTGAATCATGAATCATGAATCATGAATTGAATCATGAATCATGAATCATGAATCATGAATCGAATCACGAATCATGAATCGTAAATCATAAATCATAAATTG